>NC_056595.1:18842900-18905400 GCF_018340385.1 Cyprinus carpio
AATTTATTATATTTTTATTATCTATCTATCAATCCATCCATCATCAATGAAATTGGATAATCAATTTTCCAAGACTAAAATAATCTCCATCCATGTAAACTGAATATCTCTAACATCTTTGTTCTATACATTTCTAACTCTTAATAAGTCTAAAAGTGTGTGCCACACGGGTGTGTGTCATTTAGGTCGTACGGTAACTTGTCCACACATCACATGGATTGAAAGACTGACCTTCGCCAGTGACCGTGTGGGCCATCAATCTCAGAGGCTTGTAGGTTACTGGCGGATCTCCTCTCTTCATGAAGAAATGACCTGGGACGCTTGGTTTCTACCTCACTTGGTAGCGCATAAAGAGCAGCCGTCCCACACCAAAAGGAGGGTGAGACTAAACCGTCTATTGAAGAAAGAGTTATAATGTCAGCTAGGACTCACAAGGCTTGGCTCTGGTTCTTACAGGGTCAGTGGGACTGTACTGAGGACTGCTCCTGTAAGTGATCCACTCATGTACCACATTTTAAAGAGAGTGGCCACCGAGCAAGCAAAAGGAGTTACAGAAAGACAGGATTGGAACGTTAATACATCTCAGAATATAGTAGTTTATATTAGAAGCAGTGTAATTACACAATGACATTGATACGCATAACTTTAGGTCTGTGGTAATCTCCCCTACTCAGGGGACATTCGAGCGAATCACGAACTCGTCACCACTAAAGTTAACATTGACTCTCACCCCTCACGTTACGTACTATAATGATACAAGAGGCCAGGCTTATAGAGGTCATAGGGCAAAGGAGAATCCACTTTTTCTACTGCCAACAGTCGGGGCTTCAAACATCGTTCTTACGCCGAGCCTGTTCAGAGACTAGAGGAGACGCTGGGGGGGGGGGACAGACATGGGCTGAGCAGCGTTTGGAGTGTCAGCCACTTCACTGAGGAGGTAATTTAATCTTTATTTAATTTGCGTGTATTTATTATATTTTTTTTATTTGTTAACATTTTTTTTATTTTACTTTTATTTTATTTTAGTGTTTTAGTTTATTATTTTATTTTGTACAACTATAAAAAAATCTAATTTGTCTCTTTTGTGTCTTGTAGATATTTTCTGAAAAGTCACAGTTATGGAGAGGCTGTCACATCAACACTAATCAAGTAAGTATTTCATTCACTATCTGTCATTCATCTCAGGATCTACAGATAGTTGTTTATCTGATGCCAGTTGATAGATCTTGGACTTTCAGGTATGTTGATGCTGATGACTGATTGTCTGTTGGTTTGCTTGGTGGTTGAACCCCTTAGGGAAACCTGCAAAGGTGCTCAGGGCAAACAGAAAGTACTTTCACAGTTTGGAGGCGCGGTCTCTATAGAAGATAACAAACAAGTGAAAATTGAATGATAGAAGAAGGTGAATGACTAAAACTTAGGTGCGGTCAGGCTATATAGAATTGGTTCATGGGGAGGGCGGGCCCACCCATCTAAAAGCCGCCTTCTAAAAACCAAAAGTAGCACAAGAGGTTGTAAATAAAGAGAAACACAAATGAGTACATGTATTTCGAAAAACGTATACAGTTACTGTGCTAGCCACACTGATTGCTAAAATAGTGCATATGGTAGCAGTACCCCCTTTGCCCCAGTGAAATTCGACTAACATTTTAAAATAATATAAAGACATGAATGACAAAATACGGCTACATGAGATTGGACAGAATCTCTAACGCTGAACAAATTTGTGAGGGCGAGAGCTGCTGCATATACAAAATCCTGACAGATCGATGATAGCGAAGTTTCTGTATCCAGAGGTAATCTGTATTGGAAATAATGAAACTCTTGACAACATCATCACTGGGATAAACTGACACCTATATATCTGTCAGAGGGGAGGGGCAAGTGTAGGTCCCAATCAATATCGATTATATATACTATATATATATATATATACTCATATATTACGCGTCAGAATATAAAAATGGGGATGGGGGGGGAAGATGGTAGACGGGGACGGGATAGGAGGGAGCGGGGGGAAAGACTGGGGAGATTTGCCCATATATTATATTTCTAGACCTTATAAACAGAATCAAATTATAAAAATGAGACATCCATTTGTTAATCTGCTTTCTTTTTTTATTATTTAGGGTAAGCTCGTATTTATGTTTTAAATCGTGGTTAAAAATAGTCATTAAAAACTTAATTCTATGTCATGATATGTCACCCAGGACTAGTCATTATGAGTTACGTGTGTCAAAAAGATCCATATTTGAACGGGGGTTTTGGCATTTGTTACTAAATAAATAACAATGTGGTCATAGCTTGGTTGCAGTAATGGAATAATTAGTGCCGCTCTGTGTCAGGTTTATCGATATAAGTAAGTATGGTAAATGTAAATACATGTAAAAAAAATAACGTCAGGGGGGTTATGTTTTCTATATGCTTACATGTGGTAAATTGCCACTAGCGTATACTGACAACAATATATAAGACGGAAAGCTGGAAAAAACCGCTCAGAAGGCCTGGATTGGAAAAAAACGGCAAAACCATATTATCCAGATTTGGGACCAAAGTCGTGATCTTAAGATTTGGAAGTCAGAGTACGGAACTAGGGTTTTTGACTGTGTTGAATGGTCCAGTCTAAGTGTGCAGAGTACAACGAGCAGAGAGGCAGAGGATCCTATCGGGAGGTGAAAGGAAGTCTTTCGTTTTTCTTAGAACGACAGTTTGGATTCTGCGGATCAGGAGGGAGGTGACTGAACGAACACATTAAAGAAGTTCGGCAATCACACGGCACACGAGTCGCGAAGTGCAAGAAGGACGTTATCTCCAAGGATCAGAACTTAGGACAGTATGATGCTTAGGAAACAACAAACAAAAGATGTTGCTTATTGGTATGACAACATCACAGTTTCGGGGGACGTCCATGATGATTTGGCACAGATTGTGAAAAACAGAGAGTTTTGTATTGTGTGCTCCGCTGGAGAGGCTTATGCCATACTTGTTCACAAAGGAAGCCGGTTACCTTCAGAATTGGTGGTTGCCTGCTAATTTTTGGGCTCCCTCTGGTTGTTCATCAGATGTTTCAGGGTACAGTATATTTACATTGGGAACAGAATGTGGGTTAATTTGACTGTAAAGTGTAACCTGAAGCAGTCTTTTAGTGTTTTTTTTTTCGCCAGGGGGGGGAGCAATGCACATATTCAAAAAGCCACATGCAGCACCAGTAGTTATATGAGAGGTGATGGGGGGTTTGTTCGAGGGTCTTGCGGTAGGTGGATCGGGGGGCATGGGGGGGGGGGGGGATGACCTGATTTGGGACTGGGAAAATCTGGTAATGGTGGAATGAACTCTAGATATGATTCTCAACAGTGGGCATTTTTATGATTTACAATGAATCGGTCAGAGGATTGTTTAGCCCTGGTCTTTGTAACCATGGTCGCCATAGCTGGCTTCACGCCAGAAACATCGGGATGAGCCCCCAAATGGCGAAGACCCAAGCAGGTTCTCCATTGAGGAAGATGCTGGGGAACCCCGTAATTGGACGGACAATAGTGCCGCCTCCACACCACCCAGACTGCCAAGTGAAACAGCACCAGCAGAACGGGACCGACGAACAGCAAACTCACCATGTTTACCTGTGTGTCCAGGTAATGTGATTGGTAGGTCATTATTC
This sequence comes from Cyprinus carpio, assembly GCF_018340385.1. NCBI lineage: Eukaryota > Metazoa > Chordata > Actinopteri > Cypriniformes > Cyprinidae > Cyprinus > Cyprinus carpio. The sequence goes on from NC_056595.1 coordinate 18,846,559, forward strand.
CTCTCTTGGCCCCCAGTGTGATTTCGTCACTCTCAATTTATTAAGTCACATCTAAAGTCTTTAAAATGATGTATAGCTGATATTAGTGTTTCCAACCATGCAGTGGGGGGTTCAGAGGATTGGAGCACTGGTGACGTGGTGAAGTGGGAAGAGTTGTGACACTAAGAGGCAGTATTGCAAGGAACCCTATCTCGGAGTGATTATATGTGAAACAGTGGAACGGTACCCAAACTTAATACGGACAAGGTTATTGATGGCGTTAAAATAATTTGGCGACTAAGCATTCATTCACTTTGCTCTTAGGAATGTTTCCGGAATTCCTCTTATCTTGTGTTTTTTGTTGCATTTGTAATTATTGTACAGTGTGAAGCAGCTAAAGGTCCTAGGTGTTGAAACGAACAAAGGTCTGGGTGTCTTAAACACCAAATACAAAAAGAAATACAATGACTTACCTCTGGTGGTCACTTAAGAGGAACACATGCATTCCCTGTGGTCCAAATAGGTGGAAGCACTGACATCCTCGTTTACTTCAGGAATGGTGGCATATTCTGTTGGAGGGGAGACTTCCTGGTTATCGCATGTGGATTCCGTAAACCATCCAGATGCAGATCTCCGGAGTAGCTGAACAGTTTAGAACTAGGGCTCCTTGATAAAGTTAAAGTGGTAACTGTTCTGAATTGATTTTCATGATTGACTGATGCCAAGCAAAGCAAAAGTATAAATTACGCATGTAAAGATGCACTTTATAGGATTATTCTCTAATATAATTTAGAGGAAGCTTTTGTCAGGGATTAACTGTTGAGATCATGTTGCAGGGGGAGGGGGGGAAATATCTCAATAAATCAACGAAAAAAAAAAATGAAAGCTTACAGCTGGGCATGAAGTTTGGGGCGCGGACTATCTTGAGACTAGTATGGAAACTGAAAACAATGTCCAAGGTGAGATATTCTTTTCAGCCTATCACTGTCTCCTCAAACGTTTGCTAGAGCCTCGGCTCGTCCCTTCAATATAAATAAACTCATTGGTTATCTCCTCCAGGTGTGCGGTTTAATAAACAAAAGGCTGGGAGGCTATGGCTGGGGGCCTTCATGAATGTGTTCAAATAGAGACGGGAGAAATCCTTCGAGCCAACCTGGACTCCTGGAGCCGATTTAAGGTCGATACGTATGAGCATCACCGCCATGCAATCATACACTAAACACTGACCAAGGAAACAAGCAAAACTGTCTGAGAGGTCACCCGTAGTTAGTTGTAATCCAGACAGTACTGTAACATCAGTTGTTTTTACGTTCAGTCTTTTAAATCAGTCTCAAGTAAGAGGCTTTTACTGCATAGTTAAAAATATCCTATTGTTTCACTAGTGCTTTCCTCTCGAGACTGACCACCTCAGGGATGCACAAAAAAAAAAAAAAAAAGAGTGGTCGCTATCCTGTTTTTTTTGTTGTGATTTTCGCCATGTGTCCTTCGTACCTGCCAGCGTTTGTGCTGTATCTCTGCCACAGGGAGAGCTACTGTGACGCAAGGCTCAAACGCGTACCGCATGAGTTTTTTAGTGGGACGTGTCAGTCCTCTTGGTTTACTGGATTGCTAACGTTGATTGTGGGACTATGGTCAGTAGTAAGGCGTCCCTACAATTAAAATTTAGTAAAAACCATATTATCAGTAGCGTTCTATATTTGGCGTAGAAATAGTTATTTTTATTCAAAATCAGTATGTTAGGTACCCCATCTTCTTTTGTCTATTAATTTTACAATTCGGTAAACAATCACGAAGCTGTATTTAAATCGAAGCTGTTTATGGTTAGTTTGTTGGTTTATGTTTGTATGAGCAGTTTGCCATAAAATTTTAAATTTCGTAAGAAACCAGCTTTGTTTCTTTACAGTTTCTCTTGATCATTAACTTAAATATTATTTTTATTTAGATTATTTTGTTGATTAAACACACTAAACAATATGCAACAAGAGCCTGGACTTATAACATTTGATAATTGTCATGTTCCCATAATTTATGAAAACAAACTATGCTAATTAATGACATACGGTGGGCAACAACATTTATTGATTCTGTTTATAGTTTTTCAGGTTTTTTTAGACTATCACAAATCATTTTTGGCACTTTCATCAAAAAACCATTTAGGCCACGCTAGACAACAATAGGCTACGTTTTATGTATACTATTGGATAAATTAAATGCTAATAAAACAGAAGCATGTTATTTGACCAGTAAGTTCAGCCCCTTTATAGTGTATACTAAGTACTAACCAGTGTGTTTTTTCGCCTAAGCATTGTCTTAGTGTTCTTCTGGAATGGTCTGTTAATTCAGTTTTGCTGTTGTCCCCTTCATTTCACATAAACTACGCTGGGTTCAGTGCAGCGTGGGTGTGGCCAGGATTTTATATTTGGTTTTGAAGCAAAAAATGGCTACCACCTCGCCTGGCAAACGTTGCAAGACCCTGATAGCTCTTTGCTGATGCTTTAATGGGTAATGGAAAAATACATCATCTTTCATTGATCCTTTTACATTTCTTTTGGCAGAACAGCATTTCAAGGTGTATTTATGTCTGTCTTATTAGATATGTGGGTCAAAATCTAAAAGTACTCTGTGTAAAAAAGGACCACACGCTCAGTACTGGTTAGCAGTACAGAACAGGATATCGGGCCTGAGATGATGAGGGGTCATAGTAGTCGAGCGCCCCACTGAAGGTTTGAATATTTTTGAACATATTCTAAATCAGAGGTCTTTTCTTATGAAAACAGGTTGGCGTGACTCCCACTAGATGTATACACGTGTCTTATGTATTTAACGTGCCCAGCACAGGCGTACGGGTCTCTCTGTCCTGCATCAACCTCTTCATTGGCATCCACAGCAGTGCCATCACGTTCATAGTAGACTGTTTGACAGTACAGAGGTAAAACATCGCCAGCCTTCAATATCATTTTAGTGTACATATTTTTCCACTAATCTCAATTTCCACTAATATCATAATCTGAATTTACAAGTCATATAATAAATGCATTAGTCATTTAGGCCCACAATGAGTTTCAAGTGTAGATGACATTTCATCCTCCATTTGGTCTCTACTTTTCGCAGGCTCTGTATAAGTGGTAACCAGGTGCTGAAGAAAAGCTCTACTTGTCTTTCCTAACTTCTGTTTGGGCCGCGGGCTCATGACATGGCGATGAACCAGGCCGTGATGGACGTGTATGCACGCTTTGGTGAGTCTGCTGCTCCTGTTCCAACCTCGCATTTCAGGTCGGTTGTACTGAGGCTGTTGCGACCAACCCTAACCTGGCCCCTGTGCAGGGTATTGGACCCAGTGATCTGGCCTCCATAAAAGTCACTGAGCTTTAATCTAGATGTCAAACATGATGGAAAGATATAACACCTTACATTTGGTCAACCGTATCTCTTCCATAGGAGATTCACATTGCGTCTGCTGGAAGTTTAAAGCAACAATTATTTTTGATAACCAAATGGATCAGATTCAGGCTCAAACTGATCTTCAAAACTGCTAACTTGAGATGTCTCTTTAACTAACTAGATACTTCTCTAAGACATTGGATGGGCTACAAAACAGGCCTATATTTTTTCTATCATGAGACAGAAAAAAAGCAAAAAACTTGGGAGAAAACTTGCATAGCTATACATTAGCAACCACACCAGAACAGCACCTGATGGCCAACTGCATGTTTTGCAATGTCCTAGCAGCTAACAATGCAGAAGGCCGTTAGAAAACTTTGATTTGGTAAACACCTATAGAAAGCACCACAAATACCCTAGAACACCAAATGGCAGCCATAAACCACTCAGTAATACCCTGCCGCTAAGCTGACAGAGCAGATGGACCACTCAGAAATACCCTATCAACACCCTAGCAACAACTCCAGGAACACTCTAGCGCATTGCAAAGCAAACACACTAGCAACGGTCCAGATACCGCAATATTATAGCAATGCCCTAGCAAACCACGCAGAGCAGCGTCACAGAATGAAACTCGACATGGCAGATATTAGGCCTTTTACATGTACTACCCACACCCACTCAGACAAATTCCCACCCTGATGCAGCAGGCCCCACTCCTTAGAACAACCACAAAAAATACTTATCAGTTACAAGCACATAGCAACTACCTGAGAACATACCTAGAAACTCCAAAGAGTACGAAGACCCGCTTCTAGCAAGCATCTACCCAAATATACCCTTAAAAGCCGAGATACGCCCTAAACCAACACAGCAGCAAACCTGGCAACTATGCAGGAAACATCTACGAAAATGCTTGGCAACACCCAATACAATCACCCAGAATACCCTAGCCAACACACTGGCAACCCAGTGCTGAAAACACTAGCGTCCACTAGACAACGGACTAATAACCACATAGAAAACCCTAGAATAGCTGAATGCCATAGCAAACCACCCAGAAAGATCCTAAGTAACACACTAGCAAAACCACCCAGGGCACCCTACCAACCAAATATGAGTGCAAATGCAACAGAACTGCATAACCGACATAGTTATATAGTATATATAATTAAATAGTGGTTCTAAAAATGTAAATGTTGGTGAAACTTGTTGTGAGGGTTCATATACATCTAATGTGATTCTCAGGGTGAGGACTTCAGTTTAGGCGGTTCCCTTCAGCTGGGGACGGTTTGTGGGAAAAAGAACGTGACATTCATGTGCGGATAGAAGGCTGTGTGTCTATTTTCAGGCCTGAATGTTTCTGATACAGTACCCGGCGAAGCGATTTCTCCTAGTTTCGTCGGGACCACTGGTGAGAGGAAATTACATTCAAAAGAGAGTCACTCCCAGTAGCGAAATGTTGCATCTCCACATACAGATTGCTGTCTCTTTCTACAGGATTGCCAGATGTTTTAAGAAGCCGCCAGTAAACTGATGAAGAGTGTGGATGTGGCCCCAAGCGAGAGAGAGAGGATTTACAAAGGAGGAAGCTCTAGCGACAATCCTTCAGATCAAAAGACGCTATCAAAGGCAAGTCTGTCTACGTTATACCTTGTACACGATGTGTAATGTTTCACACAATAGAGATCATGAGTGGGTGTGTTTCTCTCTATAGACGTGTATACTGGAACGATCAGGCCAGCGGTTGACAGGATATGGGAGGGGTGTCACCAGGACAGGTAATCAATGGAGACATTTGAGACGTTTGGTCTTAGTGTTAGAGCACCATGAGCTTTGACTTTGTGCACCCTTTTAACTTCTGGCTTTCTGAGCTTGTGTGAACTATTTTCACCTTTTCCAAAAGTGCTTGGACTTGTTGGGTGTGAATGGTGCTGGGGCGAAAACTACCACGGGATCAAAATGCTGACAGGGGGGACATAGATGTCACTTCAGGAGAAGCTGTTGTGACTGGTTACAGGTTTGTTTTGCTAACACAACAGTGTTATGGTTAAGATAGACCTTTAGTGAAGAGTATTGTCTCCTCAGCTAGTGTCTTCTATCGTGGTAGTTTGCACAGGCAGCAGTGCTAGCTACTCAGTTAGCTATCTGGCTAACAATCAATTTTATCTAATTAGGTAGAACTGAAGAACTTTGCACTGTGGGGCGCTTATTTTTGGGTTCAACCCCAACAGAGCGCAACAGTGCCCATTGACTTTTTCAGTGGTCTTGGTTCTGGAAGTATTTTTGATTTCTTTTTTCTACCATGGGGATTTTGTAAAGGTCATTGTTTTAAAGTTATAAGACATGAAACAAACTAACCCAAGCTCCAAGATGTATACCCAACATTAAAAAACTTTGATTTGCAGCAAAAAAATACTGGGAAGTCAGACAAAGTAGTTTGAAAGCACAAGGAAACTGACCCTGCTTTCCAATGTTCATACTATCCATCCTAAATAGTATGTGAGATTAAAATAAGTGTGTCCCAAAGCATAGTATGTTGAAAATCCTAAATAGTATGTGAGGGTCATGGTCTACTATTTCAGGTAGATTTTTGAAGTGTGGATCCGTGCACACTCTGATGGCTAATATTACCCACAACCCATTGCACTTTTACGAATGATTCGGTTCAGAACTACAAACACAAAATAAAAACAAATATACCATCAATTAGGTAGCAACATAAGTCTTTACAAATCAATCCCAAGAAGGAGAAATTAATGGGATTTTAACTTCCTGATCAAGACTGTTGCACTTCATTTAGTCTTTATTTAGCACTTTACTTAGTCCAAAGTGGGTGGGGTTAAAGGGGCAGGAAGACAGTTCAGCAAACTGTTTGAAACAATTGTTATTTTTACCCTAGCAACCACCTAGAAGACCCTAGCAACTGCATAGCAACACAATAACCACTCATTACTCCCTAGCAAAACTGCACAGACAGAAACACCACAGCAAACACCAGTAGGATTTTTTATGAGGAAACCATTGTTATTTTTATCTATTTGTTTGGTAGTGCTAGTGATGTAACAAATTTCACACTTTACATTCATTTTTGATTTCACACACATTTTGATTTTGTCATTAACTTGGTTGATTTCTTATGATGCTCCAGCATTTTTACCAACATTTGGGATGTGCAACCAGAACATGGGCTTCTGCCCTCAGTTTGATGCCATAGATGATCTTCTACAACAGGAAGAGAACATCTGCACTTATACGCTCGGCTCAGAGGAGTCCCGGAATCCGAGATCAGCAGAGTGAGACCATATTCCACTTTCTTATCTCTTCTTATTTCTTTCTTTCTCTCTGAGGATTTCTGACAGAGACCACTATCTCTCTTTGATGCAGGGTGGCTGAATGGGGAATTCCAGAAACTGGGTTTATCTTGAGTATGCAGGCTGCACTGCTGGCACATACAGTGGTAGGGGGAACAAGCGTAAACTCTCGACAGCTATTGCAATGATTGGCTGTCAGCTCTTCTGCTTCTAGTAAGGGCCTTTCTGGTGCGATTTATCTCAGAATAAGATAAGGATTGTTACTAGTATGTTTTTTTTTTCTGTGCCAGGATGAGCCAACCACAGGAATGGATCCTCACTCTCGGAGGTTCCTCTGGAACTCCATCATGAGTGTGATTTCAGGGTGGCAGGGCAGTGGTCCTTTACATCACACAGGCAAGAACATGTCAAAACATGTTAATTTTTATGGGTAGGGGCCGCTAATTTTATAAATACTATATACTAAACCTATGGAAGCCTGTTTCAGCCACATAATAAAACAATAAGGTAATTTTGAAATTTTTATCTTACAATTCAGATTTATTTTTTTTTCGCCAAATTCTGAGAAAAAAAAGTCAGAACTGGAAGATATAAACCCATAATTCTAATTTAGCAATTCCAACTTTTTCATCTGAATTCATCTGAGTTTACATCTTAGCCACAAAATTAAAAAGATAATTGTGATTTTACAGTTGCGAGGAAAAAGTGAGAAATTGTGAGATATATTGTCAGGATTGTGACAAATTTTGAATTGTGAGATAAATTCACAATTTCCTTTTTAGTTTGTTTTTCCTGTGGCAGAAACCGGCTTCCATGCTAACCTACACCTTAACCTTGGGTGAAAATTTTTTTTTTTTTTACCTTTTAGAAAAAGTATTTTCGTTTCTATAGGGACAAATTTGGCGTGTATTTACTTGATATATCTGGTGATATTTACACCATTTAGAGTGTGTCATTTTAAAATATATTTATTCATTTTTTGGTGGGAAAAAATAAGAGCCGTTAATATCATAGCCTATTTTTACAATCCTATCAAATCGAGCTACAATCCCACTATACATAACTTCAAGTTCAGTTAGTATTATGTTTTAATTTGAAAATATGCCACGTAACTAAATTATATGTGATCACCATTTCATGCTGTTTTAAGTCAAATAATAAAAAAGAATAAAAAAGTTTTTTTTAATTTTTTTTTAAGCATGATAAACAAATAGTGTTTGTGTGTACATTATATGTTTTTTTATGAACAGCATGGAGGAATGTGAAGCTCTCTGCACACGTCTGGCCATCATGGTGAACGGAACATTCAAGTGTCTTGGCACAATCCAGCCATCTCAAATACAAGTAAAATCACAAATATTCACTTATGTTCACATAAAAATGTCCAGTTGCACAGATTTTCCACAGTGCAAAATATTTTGTATTTGCATCTCTATTCTCTGAACATCTCTTATAATGTTTTCCCCGCAGATTTGGTGATGGATATGTGGTCACCATGAAAATCAGAGCAGCCAAAGCGGGCACTGTACCAGATCGCTGGAATCACGGCTGAAGCATTTATGGAGAGCACATTTCCAGGCTGCATTCAGAGGGAGAAACGAACATATAATACTCTACAGTATGAGATTCGCCCTCTTCCTCCCTGGCCAAAATTTCCAGCTAGTCTTGGCCAACAAGGAAAATGCTGAATATCGAAGATTACTCAGTGTCCCAGACAACACTGGACCAGGTATTTCATATGACCCTGCTGGCCTAGATTCATCCTGTACCATTTAGATTTTCAAATATTTGTCAGTGGTCTCCTTAGATGCGAGGCATTTAAGCTTGGAAGATGTATGACTCCCTTTATGTAGTCCAAAACAGGGAGAACTATTATAGGTATATAGCAGTAATTTTATGGTACTGTCTTCCTTCTGGGACCATGATATCCCAAACTAGACAAGCACAGAATACAAACAGTCAAGTTCAGGGTCAGATTGCCACAAGCATTCATCCATATTGTGAACTGCCACTATTTGTTTCCAAGCCTGCATGTGACAAATGCACTGGAACGAGGACAGCAGTTTGGCTCTTTATGTAGTCGTGCTCTCTTTGTTTCACTCCCTGTAGGTGTTTGTGAATTTTTGCAAAGCAGCAATCCGGAGAAGATGATGCCATGTGTTGTTGCACCCAAGGGCAGCCGGCGCCCGGCGGGACATGAGAGTGTTTCCAGTGAAAACCAAAGCCTGAAATCTTCACTGAAGAGGGTCATTTGATCAGGGTCAATTGGAGTCATCTGGCAGATCACACAAAAGAGTCATAAAAGAAGAGGAGATTATTTTCTTTCTCTTTTTACCAAACACTCAGTTTGAAACTTCTGAGCATTTACGCTTGCAGTAACAAAGCTTTGCACACCTTCTTTGCTTGGCCCCCTTTTTTTTTTAATAGAAATGCAACCAAAACCACAAACAAAATACAGACAGAACTAAAGTCTTAGTTGAATACTGTAGCACTGTTATTATGTCAATGTCACTTTTTATACAAAGAATGTTTGTTTTAAAAAAAACAAATCAAATGATGCAATAGATTTTATTGCAAAGGCTATTGCCGTTGAAATGCATATTGCATTGTGATGCATTGCAAGTCAAGGTTTTAATAATTCTTGCCAAGTTAGAAAAGGGTAGCATGCAAACAACACAAAGGGATAGTTTCACCCCAAAAATGAAAACTTGGATGTTTTTCTGCTTACCCCCAGGGCATCTAAGATGTAGGTGACTTGTGTTTCTTCAGTAGAACACAAATGATGATTTTTAATTCCAAATGTTGCAGTCTGTCAGTCGTATACTGCATGGCAATGGTAACAAAAATCTATGATAGTGAAAAAAAAAACATGCACAGGACAAATCCAATTAAACCCTGCGGCTCATGACGACACAATGATGTCCCTAAGACACGAAAAACAATCGGGTTGTGCCGAGAAACCAAACAGTATTTATATCATTTTTTACCTCTAATACACCAACTATGTCCAACTGAGGCTTGAGCGTGACACACACGGCATCCTTTGCGTGAGGTGTGTACGTGGCTCTGGCGTAGTTTACGCAAGCGGCGGAAAGTGATCTCTCACATGTATACATCAATCATATGTTTACACAGTGCACAGTCATGGATTGATGGAAAACAGAGGACATACACGCCACTCAAGGCAGTTGGACATAGTGGGTGTATTAGAGGTAAAAATTATATAAAATACTGTTTCAGTTTCTCGCACAAAACGAATCGTCGGGTTCGTTGTCTTAGGATATCAATGTGTCGTCATGAGCCGCAGGGTTTAATTTGGATTTGTCTGTGCATGTTTTTTTTTTACTCTCATAGATTTTGTTACCATTGCCATGCATTATACGACTGACAGACTGCAACGGTTTGAGTTAAAAATCATCATTTGTGTTCTACTGAAGAAACAAAGTTACCTACATCTTGGATGCCCTGGGGATTAGCAGATGAACATCAAATTTTCATTTTTGGGTGAACTATCCCTTTAAGTTGTATTTGTTAAATGTTGAATGTTGAGTTTTGTAATTTGTTGACTAGAAATAGCCTGTAGCAAGGAATGGTACAAAAGTTGATTTTGGTTTTGTTCTTTCTTCTTTCTTGCTTGCTTGTAAAGATACCCCAAAATAATACTATTAACAAATGTTATTATTGCTCACTGTTCACTTTGTCAAGAGGGAATGCAATAATGTTACCATCAGAAATACAATCTGGAAATATTTATGAAATAGTATCACTCAAGATTGTTTTTTTAGGACATTTGAAGCAGTTAATGAGATTTCAGGTAAAACAAATAATTTTTATTTGACCCCAAATGGGTTCAGATTTTTCATATAAATAATTTATAATCAATTATTATAGCTATTAATGTAATTCAGTGTCTTTCCTCTGTTTTAAGAAAAAGTTTTTTCTTTCATGCTGAAGTAGTCGGTTTACAGAGTAGAGTACTGTATATTGCAAGTGGATAGTTGTGGAAATGATTGAACCAACAAAAATATTTTTTTTGTGTAAAAATTATTTCTTAATATTCTTATTTAAAATCTCAAGTGGCATACCATTGTAATTACCAACAATGTTCGACATCATGCTTACATGATAAACCATCAGATATTGTTGAAAAGTGGATTTAACTTCATAATCCTTCCCAGAGGGTGCCATAAATCGGCTTCATTTACATGCAGCTGTTCAGGTGTGTCCTAGTCCTCAGCTGAAATCATAATGTCTCTGGATTTTGACCTGAAGTTGGTTTAGATGAATGTCAGAGGATTGAAAGGGATGAAAGGGAGGATTGGCATGCGGAAGTTTGGGTAGTCCTTAAACTCCCGGGTGTAAGTTTTGTGTTTTCCTTTGGCCCAGATGGACATTTGAATGAAACCTAAAAATGTGAAGAGAGCCACTGCAAAAAAAAAAAAAAAAAAAAAAAAAAAAAATTGAAAATAAAATTTGAAAATAAATCACATATACTGTAGTACATTTGACATTTTTTCTATAATAATAATATTGTTTTATTTTATTTATAACAAAATATCAAAAACGTAACAAAAAAATTTAAGTAACTTCAACTAACATGAATTAATATATTTATAAATTTTATATATACATACATACATTACATACATACATACATACATTATATATATATATATATTTGGATCTCATTATATATATTGAAATTACAAAGTTTGATGGCAGTTGCTCACCTGGCACACACTGGGTCATGATGGACAGGCCCACCCAAGCACCCACCTGATGACAAATTTAAGCAAAGAGTTGATGGACCGGTTGGAGGTGGCAGAGGTAGTGTTACTGTATATATTTGATTATGACAATGGTGCTGTTACCTCATATGTGTAGTTGGGACATGAAACAAAGAAGAAAAGCCATGTAAAAGGGTTTTTAGATGGATTTGGGAACCTGCGACATTTTGCACCTTTAAACAACAAAAAATTGGGTCATACTCAAGTATCCTAATCTACATTAATGCCATAGAAATTTGACATAATACACCCACCTTCACATTTTAAACTGTTTAGTGACCAGTGGATGGAAAAATTACCTGCCTCACATAACTGGAATACAAACAATCATGCTTGTTAATTTATCTTTAATGCAGATTGTGGTCCAAACATAATAGCTTATATTAGATTTTTAGTGGTACCAGATTTTTGGACGCTGTAACCTATGTAGTATGTTTATTAAACCAGAAACACCACATACCACAAAGATAATTAGTGCATATCTGACCTGCGTCTTTCCATACGCTGTAAAACACAAAAACAATTTTAATTAATAATTAAATTGATTATTAAAAAGATTTGTCTTCGCTGGTACTCACATGGTGGTGTGTAGAGAGGATGGTTGATGTAGTATGCTAACCATGCTGCAAAACCCCAATAATACGCACAATTCTGTGAATTCAGAGAATTAGCTTCAGCTTTGAGGATTCAACACTTGCAGTTTTCCTAATCATAATAGTACTGTTCAGCTTGTCTTATTGCTCAGGAAATAACTGTACTGTATTAAATTATTGTTTTACTGTATTTCTGAAGTAGACAAAGTACTTTTCATTTTAATTTTTTTTTTTTGGTAGAGTAGAAGTAGAGTAGGCAATGAACTTTACATTACCTCTGAGAGGCATCGTGCCATTAGAAAACCGATGCACAAAGATTGTTTCAAATAGCCTCTTGATATAGTGGAAAGAGTGACAAGCACAAGCCAAACTGAAGAGAAAATAAAAATAGTTATTTACTCATCCTCATGTCATTCAAAATCCATATGACTTTATATCTTCCATGGAACAAAAAAGGTAATTTTTTTTAAGAATGTACTTGACCACATGATGAGAGCTGGAAGTGAGGGTGTATTTGTGGTTATAGATGTATGGGACGCGGAAATAGAAGAGGAGATATATCAGAAGGGGACCTATGTACTCCGCCAGAAAAACCTGCAGATCATGATGTATTTAAAGATTGTATGATTGATACTGTCAGAATTACATTTTTTGCAAATCACTAACCATCGTCCATCCCAGTTGTGGGCCAAGGTCTCTGAAAATAAGGTCGCTGACGGTCCCGACAGGCAGATTTCTGTAGCCGGTCATCATTTCTCAGCGCTTTTCCTTCTAAAAACCACAAACACAGAGCTAGATTTGTTATAGTTAGAGTTTAAGTTTTAGGTAAGTGTTTGGGTCCTGCTGCATCAAAGCAGCTCTCAGCTGATAGAACTTATGAAAGAACTTTATGAAACCTGAAAAATGCTGCCTTCAAAAGTGCTAGAGGTAGCAAGACATCAAGGCACATCTGAGAACATCCACAATGTTTGTGTAACATCCTGTCTACCAAGTCTTCATCTGGTTAGTTTTCAAAAGTAGCATAGATGAATAATATCCCTCAATTCAGTGTGTGGGTTTAGCAACTGGTGGAAAGGGAGCAGATGAAATATATTTTTTTAAGATTTCACTTCTACCCAAGGAATAAACAAGTCCTTAAATATTTTCTTGTTTATCTCAAAAGTCACTTTTCCTGAGAAAAACAAGGACTTATATTTTAGCTGTAACACTGAAACTGTCACGAAGAAACGTGACGATTGTAAAAGATTACAAAATGAAAAAAGGAGGGGACTTGGTTCTATGCACTGGTTGTTGGATTTTAAGATGTGGGCGTTGCTCTTAAAAATAGAGGCAGTCTCGTATCAGTACGTCGCCAGAGAGAAGTCAAAAGTTTTCAAGGTCCAGTTATGACATTTTGATTGAACACAAATGTATTATGAGTTCCTCATACTCACTGGGGTCCAGCCTCAGGGCTTGTCTAGCTGGATACCATTTGGGATCTGACAGTGAGAAAGCAAAGTCATACAAATATTACTATGTAAATATTAAGATCTACAACCCACTGTCATAAAAAATGACTGACGACAAATTAAATGCTAAATTCAAGAATAATATAGACACAAACATTATACTATACTAGTAACATTTGATAAAGATTACGTTTATTAATACCTGTTCTACAATATAATTTCAAACTAAGTAGGCTACATATTGTTCATTATTATAGCTACACAAGCTCTGGAATACTTGATTATGATTGGTCAATCATGGGATTCAGCAGTCAGAAGCCTTGTCCAAATACACACACTTGCGGTCTTTACACTTGATCGCTTGACTACTTCTATGACGTATTTCCTGTATTTGGTCCAAGTGTTCAAGTGATGATGAAGACCACAAGTGTGTGTACAACTTTTCATTACCTGATGGGACACACTTATAGTGTTGTAAAATGCAAGTGTTTACAGTGTATTAATTTTTATTTTCAATACTTTGCATTTTAAAATAATCTTTTAAATGTCTGTTCAGTAGTCCCTATAACAGATGACACAGTTTAATTTCTGGTGCTCTTAATTAAGTGATAAAAAGCAGTTGCAAATGATGTACAAAATAAATATAGGCTACTCACCTTTGCACCAATAAAATGTTTAGCACTTTGTTTTATTACCAAATTATATGTCTAATTATTATTAATATTTAACTTACATTGGAAAAGTTTCTGAGACCTCTCGCGATCTTGGCAAAAAGTTTTGCGATTTATTTTCTGAACATGATGCGTTTGTTTTATTACCAAATTATATGTCGGAGTCTTTTACGGGTTACGGCTACGCGCTCTCAAGTGGCCAAGACCGCAAGTGTGGGTATTTGGACAAGGCAAGAGATTTCCTCATATTAACCGACACTAGCAAGTTTGTCCACAGCTCATCCAGGTGACTGATGAGGGATTGGGTAGTGTAATAGTTAAAAGGCCTTTTAGCCAATAGAAGCCAAGACCAATATGATCATGACCAGCGCTACTTTCAGGTTTCTCATCTGACACTGCGAAAAGTGTTTATGCAAACGCAACTGGCACTATTTTGTGTCTAAGGTAAAACTTATCCACCTTATTTTTTCCCATAAGAGCTGGCGCGGCCATTTGTAAAGTCTGACTTCTGGTGTCACTTCCAGCTATTTTTAGCTGTACAAAACAGCAGATTTTTCTGCTTAATATTGTGTGTCTTAATATAAGTGTGTCTTACCAAATTATTTTAATATACAATCTTAATTATGAACACACTGGTATGTAGGCTACTGTAGTGCAAACAGTACTGTTTACTGCACGTTGTTATTCTTCTCATTATTTCCCTACAGCGGCTAATGAACCGGAATTCTCGTACAGTCACAAAAAACGGCTTAATTCCAAGTTGAAAAATAAGATGGATAGTATATAGAGTAAAATAACAGAAGAATTTAAACTCAAATCAGTTGGCCTGTTTAATATCCATGCACTAGTTTATGAGTCATTCGTTCATTATTGCAATATTACACTTGACAGACTGTCCAGGACCTAGGTGCACATCACTGGAGGAAAAATGTGACCAATATTTAATATTTGAGTAGGTAAAATTACAATACAAAGCCATTGCGGGGTAAAACTTACATGACTTATGAAACAAACTCTTAATGTCACCTACGCTTGAATGGGGTTCAACCTGCATTAAAAATAAAACAATTGACCATTAAGTTTTGGCCGAGTGCAACAGTCACTGTCATTGATTGTAAGAGGTAAAATCTGCTTACCTTGTCAAGAAACCAGAGCTGTTCTTTGGTTTTTGAGTCCAGTATTTTGACCTAGAAGATTAGAGTCATAAATTCAGCTGGGTCAGTAGCTGCACGGCACAGACACTACAAAGCATATACTTTTTAATTCAGTCAAAATAAATCAAGTTAATTTAGTGAAGATCTGGCCTCAAGGTGAAGCTGCCCATCACTTCTCCCAGAATTTTCTGCTTCAGAGATGCATCACAAAACTGACAACCGAGAAAGGCAATAAAATCTTATGCTGTTAACATAGTTTTATAATAATAAGAAATAAGTAGAGTTTAGGAATAATTTACAACATGTTTCCCCTTGAGTGATTGCAAAAAACGTGCTGTGAAGTGAACACCCAAAACTGTTTCATTCTGACACAGTTTTCCAAGTGTATCTGAGAAGCCCATGAGCACCTATTGAGGACGGCACAGTTGACTGTTTATATTGATCAGAGCTTCTGTTTTGACAGCTCTGTCCCCGTTTAGCTCATTGTATTCACTTCATCAATCATCCCAAAAACAAACATTGAATCTCTACCATTGTCTGTTTCTGACCAGTCTGAGCTCTGAAATCCAATGATGCATCTGTTTGCAGTACAGGGATCTTTTTAATCTTAATTAAAAGTCATCAACGTTGATCTACAGAGTGCGTGCTGGGAGTTGGCTCTGCTGCAATTTGCCTTGAAAGCACTATATACTGTGGAGTTCAGCAGAGCTGTCAGCCTGAAACTGTTATTTCTTATACTGGCTAGTGTAATAATCATCTAATGGACACACAGGATTAGCCTAATGCTCAATTTAAAGAAAGAATCCCAGTGGAGTGGTTGAGGTTGTTCTGTAGATGTGGATGTCTGAGATCATACTTGCGCACGTTGCATCTGATGCTGATCCACTTGTCTAAATTCAACAGGGAGTTTTCTAAACTCTTACACTTTTTTATGCCAGATATTTGTTGAAAAGACATCTATCTATTGCATATAATTTATATCTTGTGTGTAAATGTGTACATTTCTTATAAAGTGACATATGTGACTTACTCATCGTTATATTCATTTATAAAGACCATGCAGTAAACCTGTCCTGCTTTCAATCAGCCAGAGTAATCAATAAAAGCACTCTCTGAATTTCTGAGTGCTATTGACAGGACGTCCTGCCACTGCTATACCCATCCCCCCAGTACTGTAAATACAGCAGTAATGATGAGGACTGTACCAGGCTCAAAACATAACATAATTCTGTATCTACACTGAAAGATTTTGTTTTGCTTGAGGTTTTTCAGTTCTTTCTTTCTTTGTTTACTTCTTGATGACAGAAAACAGTTCAGGACATTTGAATGTTTGATTTCTGAACATTTCATTTTGAAGTTGTTTAATGTTAGATTATATAGTGTGTGTGTGTGTTAATCAATAGCACAGCAGTCTCTGGTGGTGTTACAGTAGGCAGTGGAAATGCCTGAGAGCGTCATTAATCCTCCACAGATGACAGGCCTGTCGGTTATGTGCTGAATTATATTTACTTGTTTATGTTCAGCAAGCGTAAAATTAAAGCCAACCGGCGTACAGCAAATTTGCTCTTACAGTATGAAACCCAATTTGAGGAACTGACTATTGATATGACAAATTTTCAGCAAACTTAAAACATGCTGTGATTGTTTTTATTTAGCTTAACATATAGTAAGCACTTTTACTGTCACTCATCTTTATGATTAGATCATGGATTTAAAAATGAAATTAAAATCTTGAATAAACCTAAAGAGAACACCTAACAACGGCCTGACAACTACTTACATGTTTTGAAATACAGATATTTTGTGTTTTTGTATATATCATAGTGTTATCCAAAGCCTTTTTTAGCTTCAGTTTTTAAATTGCATTTTTTGTAATTTTAATTTTTGTAATAATAAAAAGGATTAAACCACAAGTTTGTGCAAGATTTAGCCATGTTCTGGGGACAAAAAAAGTCTGTCTCCAAAGTATAGCTCAGTAAACCCACACAAATTGAAGGATCTCCTCTTTGCCTTTTGACTATGAGAATGAGACTTTTTAGTATTTTTTCCTAATTCATTGCCCTCCACACCCACATGTACAAAAACATGTAATCTTGTAAATTAACTTGATGCCTTACCTCAAAAAATATTGTTCTGCTCATTCCGGGGCCCTCGTCTGACGTAATATAAGGTCCCCCAGAGTTGGTCAGGCTGCTGCGTCCTTTCCTGTGGTAATGCCAGTGTTAATTCTCCATTCTAAACCTCCCCAGTCACTCTCCATCTCCCCTCCCACACTCACCCCCTCCTACTGCCTCTGCTTTTTCTGTATTTTTATTTCCCTCTTTTTAATCTCTTGCCCTTTCTATCTGAAGAGAGCACATACACTTCTAAAATCTGTCTTGGTCTGCAATCTTGTCTTAGATGTGTTAACAAGCCCTCAAATTGTGAATGGATGATTAAAGACTGTGTTTTAGATGTACACATTTTAAAAATGTAAATAATAATAATCAGTCAGTTTGGAGCTTGTTCGAATGGAGATCAATGCTTCTGTACCTAAGAAAGCCCTCCACTGTCCATTGGGCTAAAAATAGAAAACACCCTCATGGATGTGTTGTGATGTTCAGTCATCTTGAAATGAGTGAGTGAAATGTAGAGCAGGGCAGTGTTTTAATCCCCTGTGTCATCTAAAGGGCTGTTACTGTGAATGATTGGGATTCATAATCAACAGTCTAGTTTTTAACTTGAGATTAAGGAGCCATATTGGCAAAGTGGTTAACATCAACATGTCACAGCACATTGTGTCAGATATAGCAAGAAATATGACCTTCTTGAAATCAGATGCATATAACTAAACCTGTAGATATTTGAAGTTGTCAGTTGTCTGCTCATCATTTCTAGTTTAGAAAGACTATTCATACCTATGAGTATTTATGCAAGTCAGGATGTTTTGACTTTCAGTGTTCGATTTTTAAAATGAAATATTTAAATCCTTAAGTACTGTATTAATCCTTAATGGTGTTATTTTATGGTTTTTCAAGTTTTCCTTTCTCTTTGGAGTGTTATAAGCTCTTGGTGAATAAAGAAGATCTGTGAAGTTGCAAAGACTAAAGTCTCAAATCCAAAGAGATATTCTTTATAAAAGTTAACACCCCTCTAGCCCCCCTAAAACGGCTCATTCTAACACACCCCCACATATCTACGTCAGTATGTGGGAAGATTTGCATAACACCGCCCAGATGTTCACGCAAAGAAAGAAGGCGTACCTTTTATTCTCGTTGTAGTATGGTTGTTGCCGCTGCCACAAAGACGTATAGACGGTGTGTGTTTCACTGTGAAATCGAAACTACTTTGGTTGGCCTTCCAAAAGTGGATGATATCCGCTTCGTCATGCCTGGAGCTGATCCGTGCTGGTCGCTGAGGAAATACATCAACTTTGCACTATGGATCGCCGAATCAGCTTTCACCGTGGATGAAACGGTGTCCAGCCCGGGGTCGTCACATGTGGTTGCTGCAAGACCAAGGTACGCTCCTTCGTAGAATCCGCCTGCCGCATCGTTCTCAAGCCGCCTGCAGCTCACTCAAGGCCGCGTGTGTGATGCTGTTTCGTTGAGAAAGGTGGGGCATAGACGAGAAACAATAATGTACAGTATGTGGAAAATAGTTTTTTTTTTTTTTTAACCTTAAACCGCATAAACACATTTCATTACACCAAATACACAAAATAATGTTATTTTTTAGCAGCATCATATGACCACTTTATGCTAAAAAGATAAAAATGCACAAATAAGTTAAAAAAAAAAAGTTAATGATCTACAAGTTTCAATGGAGTCTTCTCACAACACCCACTAAAAAGTAATATTAAAGTCTTAAGTATTTTACTAGATGGCCATTTCATATAAATTTGTACAATTTGATTTGTACAAAAATGAAAATGCATGTTTAAAAAAAAAAAATCACAAGACTCCATCCCTAAAGCTAACCACCAGATCGTATAAGCATATTGTATGAAAACATAAGAATAAGATTGTACAAATTAATACAAATTAGCCACCAATTTGGCAAAATATAAAAACCAATTAAGAATTGCCATGAGATTGTTTTAGAACAATAAACTCTTCAATATATAAACAGCCAAAGCAGCCAAAAAAGAGATGACATAAACTTGGCTGCATTTATACCCAATTATTTCCACTTTCATCATGTGATATAGGTTTTACCAGTGCTTCACAGTTACAGCCTTTTCTGTCTTTGTTGTCAAGAGTGTCTAGTAATGCCAAGTGGCTTAGACATGGTGATTGAAGCTTGACTATTTGCTCAAGTGTAGTGCAGAGGCACTTGGTCTCAGCCCAGCAAACTTTAGTGCAAGGCATGTATTCAGAAAGCTTCCAGCACTTCAGAGAGAGCACATATCTGCTGTGCTGACCACATTCAGTGCCCATGACAGCATCTGCCGCCATTCTGAAAGAACTGCAACCTCTGTGGATACTAACCATTGACAGACAGAGACACAGTTAGAGAGATGAGAGACAGATAGAATCATTTTTATTCATCATGAGTCCTGGTGACATCTCTAAGATTGCCCTTAAGGTCAGATTAGCTCTCCTATTGTGATGGGGATCCTCTATTTCTCATCTTTTTCACGTCTGTGGTTGCTCAGCCACACAGGCAAACCCCCCTCACAGAATTTCTGACCCAGCTGCCATTGAGCTGTGAAATTCAGATGTAGAGACTCTCTGAATTGCCAAAGGCACTCAGGCCACTTCAGCGAGAGTGAACAGAAAGTCGGCTGACAGAGAGATTCTCTTAAGTGTTCAAGGGTAAAGTGAGCACACAAGTACAGCCTGGAGAGTGTTTATTTGATAAAGGGCTGTGTAACAACTGCACGAGTGTCTCACTGACAAATAGCGTGAAATATGAAGGTATTAGTGGATTTACAAGAAACAAGGGAGACAAGCAGGGATTGATCTTTTATCAGGCTGTTTGATATTAAGAAGTGCTTATTAAGTTTGCCACTAGAGGGTGCTGTTATATTGTTAAAACATCTGTGATTGTTGACACCCGTCACCCATGGAGGAAATTAGAAAGTGGCCTTCTGAAGATATGCTGACCTAAGTCAACACTATATTACCTGGAGATATCAGTTCACATTTCTGATTTCAGTGACAGCTTATACTGGTGCATGACTAGTTTGTTTAATTTTGAATGCACACTAAATGCTCTGATTATGGCATCTACCAACAGGGGCTAATTCGGTTACGCTAATCAGCCAAACACTGAATCCTTGGGTCCTTCACCTGTGGAGGAACTCTGAAGATGGCCTTCTAAAAGATATTATGCAGCTTAAAATGAACATTTGGGGCTTTAGTTGAAGGTTTATTTAATTAATTTTAAAATTAATTATTTTTATTATTATTTCAGCCAACAAATTTGGCCTTGAACCTTCAAGACTACTACTTAAATTATTACCCTTCATCTTAAATTATTATGTGTTTTTTTTAATCAATTTTTTGCTGCTTGTTATCTGCTTAGCATCTCAAAAAAGCATCTCAAGGCATTGCCAATTTCAGTTGCCCAGGTAAGGAATCAATTTTGATTTGAAATCTATCCTGATTGTCTTAAGTAATAGAAAACTTAACCCTGCAATGTAATAGTAAATTTAAAGCCTCTAATAATGGCACTTTTATGAAGATGAAATTTGAATTTGAGAGAGTAGAAGAAAAAAATTAAAATGTGCTATCTGTTATATGCTTTTTCAGCACTTGCTATCTGTTTTGATTGTGTATTTGCTGGTGCTGCCTTGGGGTAATTTATGATATTTATAATGTATGATGGTGTTTGTTATACCCCATGGCTTTGTTGCATTTCCCTAAGCCTTCATGTTCTTTGATATTCCCTTTCATTTTGGTGAGATGTCTGCCATCTCTTGCTCTGTTTTGATATCTGATTTTGATGGCTTGTAAAGTGTCAGAGTTTTGTTTTACATCTCTCTAGTAATTTTGCCTGAACTCATACAGGCCTCAACCGTGCTCACCAACACCTGTTCATTTGCTACCCTCACCATCTGTCTGCTTTCCATTGTGCTGTTTAGGATGGCTCATTAGAGAAAATCCATATAGATTGGAGGTGCTGAGTGTTTCCTGGTATGTGCGTTTTGGCTGCAGTGGATGGAGTGCTAAATTAAATTTTCATGGAGGGTCCCAAAGAAGGCTAATTGCTGCCTCATCTTAATGTCTCCGACGTGAATAAAAAGAGCTGATATGGCATTAAAAGCAACCGTTGTGCTTCACGCCAATTTTCCTTCATCAGTACAAGGGACTTAACTTCATTTGTAAATTAATGTTATTGAGCTGGCAGCCTGGCACTGGAAAATCTCTCTAGTGTTCCTCGTTTTTAGGGAGCTTTACTGGACTGGGGGGTGGGGGGGTGGCTGTCCGATTGATTTGTTTTCTTTTTTTGTGCCTATGTTTGGCTGAAAAGAGTATACTGTCATTAAAGGATTGAATTTAATTTTTTTAGACAAAAAAATTTGGCACGTCTGTGTTTTCTAATGCATTGAGGACATGCATCACAGACCGACCTCGTTTCTTTTATCTGGCTTTGTCTGACAAAACCTCCAAATTCTGGCAAGTGGAAAAGTCTTTTGCAACTTTATAAAATATTTGCCTCTTAACCGACGTTCTTATTTCAGTAACTTGCATCAGCCAGACTTCTGATGATTTATTACTCAATTACTCTGCCCGCACACCTTGTGTTTAAACTCCTGAATCTTTCCTAATCATTTGCGTCTGTCTTCGTGGTTTCACATGTGAGTGCTCACAGGCATTTAGTCCTTTTGTGAGCATGCTGAGCAATGGAAAAACCTGCGGTCCTCTCTAGGCGCCCCACCTTCTTCTGTGCACCTGCATTTGCATGCAAAGCGAGCAGTCATGTGCTGCACTGAGGCACCCAACACTGTGAAATGTGTAAAGCGCTGTTGGTGTTTTGGTGGTGATCAGATTTATTGCCAGAGGCGCCTGAGTCACAATACGATAAAACAGGGGTGGGTGACAGTTGGGGACACTGTGTGACTGGCCATTAGCGTTTACGTGCAGGAAGATACCACACATGATGAAGATGAAAAAGTGGTCTAGTCAGCTGTACTCCTGTGTTGTAGCCAAAGCAAAGCCAGAAGGGCTCTAAAAGAGCTGCTGTAATGCACATCTGCAGTTAAGAGAGCCATCATATCTCTTTGGATCCAATTATCAAACTATGCTCTGTTAGTGAACCCTCAAGCAATTTAGAATTAAAGGCAAAACATTTAGAGTTAAAAGCAAACTATAAATTCCATACCGTCAAAAATTATCCAGACAGAGAACATGTTCAGTTGAATACTATATAAAATGCATGCAAAAATATTATTTTTTTTTGGATAATGGGCAGTTGTGTCCGATGAAGACATAACTAGCAAAGATATACTCAGTCCATTTAAGGATGCAGTGTATTTTTAAGTACACAAATATCACATGATGTAATTTCTTTCTACAATGAGAGCAGTATTCATTGGGGATATTTTATAAAATATTTTTCACCCAGATGTAGTTTGTTCCTCATCCAGAACAAATTTGGAGAAATTATGGATTGCCATTTTGGCCAGAAGTGATGGATTAAAGTTAAAACGCCTTATTGATAGATTTGTTTCTTACAAACATGTAGCTTTTAATTGATATTAATTGATAGACTGGAGTTGTGTGCATTATTGTGATGTTTTTATCAGCTGTTTGGACTCTCATTCTGACTTTTTTAATTGTTTTTTTTTTACAAATGCTGAATTTCCCCAAATCTATGAAGAAAAACTCATCTACATCTGGGATGGCCTGAAGGTGAGTACATTTCCAGCAAATGTTTTATTTTTGGCTGAACTATTCCTTAAACATATAAAATTTAAATATAGGCTAAGGCTACTATATTAACGACAGTGTTTTGCTGATTTTAATATTTGGCTAAAAAATAATAGGCCTAAATGCAGACTCAAATAAATTGCTAATGACATTTTATTTATATTAATTACACTCAATAATGTGCAAAAACAGGTTTTGCTACTTGAAGCTAGAGAAGACCGTGATCTGAGCACTCAAATGTGTGCATGCTTGATATTCTGTCTGCTGTTTACAAGCCTAGTTTCATTCATTCGTTCATTCATATTTTTGAATAGCGAGGGCTGAATGCATCATGTTCTATTTCTCTCTGTGGCCCATTTTCTGAGGCTCGGTCAGTCCCCACTCACTGTTTTATGATGAAGTCATTGCTTGTTCCAGCCTGGTCAACCATGACAGTCGAGCTCTTATTAACAGCGTGGCAGGATCCCTCAGTCAAAGCAAGAGAGACCTAGAGCTCCTCCACACCTGCTATGTCAGAGTACATCATTGCTCCTGGCATATTGAATGTCTGGATGGGCTCCAGACTCTCTCAGATTGGTGGAGGTGTGGAACAGCCAGAGCTGTGTGCTGAAAGAGAGAGATATGAGTAAATAACCTCAGCTGAACTTAGCTATGCTGATCATTAGCAAGAGGAGAGTCAAGGCTGAAAAACAATAGCATACTGGGTGATTGTTTACTGGCCCAAATCTACACAATCAAAGCTTGCAGTCTTTATTAAATAACCCAATGTATTATTCAAAAACTGTCTGATCAGCCAGCATATTTAAAAAATAATCTAGCCAATCCGATTATGTTTAAGGTGTATTATCCAGACAATGATGTAGAAGGTGACCAACAGGTTGCCTGTAAATAACTTAAATAAATAATCTCTTCTTCCATATTGTGACGTGTGTCTGAGTTAAACGGATTATCAAAAAAAAAAAAAAAAAAAAAAACAACAAAAAAAGTTAACATGCATGGATAAATTTATTATAAAAAGTTCAATAAGATGCATATAGAAAACAAATCCGGTGAATTTATATTTCATTTTGAAAGTGTAACTTGTGAACTAATTGAATAAATTAACAAAAAAATGAATAAATAAATAATAATAATAAGAATTCAGAGGCAAAGCTAGAGGGAGAGAATAAAGTGCATTTTAAAGAATCATTATATGTAGAATTTGTGTTAAGGTATTTTTTTTTCTTTTTATTTAGTTCAATATGTGTTTTGTTAAATTCTATTTATTTATATATTTTTCAAATTTGTGTATTTTCCTTTTTTCAGATTTGTTCAGTGTTGTATTTTTTTATTTATTTAATTAATATTCTGTTTAAAATTTTGTTCAAAAAGTATAGGCCATAGTGAATCTAATTAAATGAATGCAGGAAAAATTGATATTCTGAAATAGAGTATGGACACAATATGACCTCACAGACATAAACACATGAGAGTGATGGAGGACAGCCTGACAGCCTGAAGTCGTGCTGAAGTGTTTTTATGTTTGTGTTTCAAGAAAGACTTGCCTGTAGCTTATCACCCTCTCTCTGGCGGTTACCATGGCACTAGCGTGTTAGGTCAGGCCGGACCCACAGACCTTTCCTCTGAACACATCAATCCCAGAGGACCGTCTGATGAGGACTAAAATGACAAAAACAAAGCAGATGAACAGCCTGCCGCTGCCACTGCATTCCTTTTCATTTACCGCTTCTCTTTTGCTTCAGCAATATAGACTTCAGATTAGGTTTATCTACCATAGCAGGGAATGAACATCTAGTCCTTGAAATGCACCAGACTTTAAAAACATCTTATGTGATTAAGCATCTTTCATCTCTG
Organism: Cyprinus carpio; assembly: GCF_018340385.1. NCBI lineage: Eukaryota > Metazoa > Chordata > Actinopteri > Cypriniformes > Cyprinidae > Cyprinus > Cyprinus carpio. Next base: position 18,871,596 of record NC_056595.1, read on the forward strand.
CGGTCCATCTATCATGTCACAGGCTGTTTCTCTCGGTCGAGAAGCAAGATTACATGATGTTATTTACAAAGAAAGGCATGCGTTGAACCATGCGCTCTGTGACACATTCGCATGTTATTTTTCGTTGTGGAACAAAAAGTTAATTTGTTTAAAGTCTGTGCATAGAGGGGAAAGTAATTACAGAGCCGAAGAACATTTTCCACGCCATACAGAATGTTCACTAATGAAAAAACAGGTGAGTGACTCTGGTAATTAATTTCCAAGGAGACTGAATCAACATATTGAAATTAGCGATGTTTATTTGAAGTCTTTCCTTCTGCGGCACATTTATGATGATGCTTTATGGAATTGAATGGGCTTTTTTTATTTAACCTTTTAAAAATTAGTTTTTGTGTGTAATCTCATTACGTAATCCGATTCCAAAAATTGAGGACTGTACTTCATCAGTATCTTTTTCAGTCATGTCCAATTAAATACAGTGGCTACTTTGACTGTAAGATCCATAATCAGGCATGATACAGGCCAAACTTGCATTAACATGAATGTGTCTAGAGCATGTGCAAGTGACATTATTTTGTGCAAAGGGATGCCCCTTGCACAAACATGCATGTTCATCTCCCTCTGTTGGAACAAGATAAGAGGTCAGGGCAAACAGTGATTGTCTTTTTGGAGCAGAGTTTTTTTTTTTTTTTATCAAGCATATAAAACCTTCAATTTCTTATGGCTTTGGACTGCATCTATTTGGAATCTACCAGTTCATCTTCAAGAAAAATGCATTTTCAGATTTAGTGGCTTTATTGCAGCTGCAACAATTATTCTGTTACTTGCAACATTTCTTTTGGATTCTCTTAGCTTGTCCTCCTTTAGGACCTTGTTGTGGTCTCAGCTTCAAGCTGAGTGAGCCTCTTATTCGACTCATCCATGAGAGTGATCAACAGGGGAGTGATGGGTTTGGAGTGAGACAGTTGCTGGCAGTACACCTGGATGGCAGAGACAGGCACTGGACTTGTTATTCTCAGTGACATTTTAAGCATCCCTTTATAGCAAACTGCCATTGTAAGTCAATGCCAAAGAGATTATAAGGGAATTGTGCTCAGTACAGCCAGCCAGCTAGGTTCAACTGCTGTATTTCTTTTCTTTTTTTTTTTTTTTTTGGTTGTCCCAGGACTGCAATTTATTCAGCATCAGTGTCTATGGGCCAGATTTGCTAACAGCTTGTGCCAGCGCAAACCCTCTTTTGGTGTTAAAAAACTACTGTCAGTATTTACTAAAGGCACACAGTGAAGAATAAGCTCTGAAAAAGTGTGTACACAGACCTTATTGCATATGCATTTGTAGGAGTTTCCCTTTCAATCAATTTACTGGTATTTGTGCCGTAATTTAGTGCCTCAAAAAAGCATGTCTTAAACCAGACTCTAATTTGCACTGTTCTTGGTAGACTGTGTTGGTCATTATGGAAATGATCCGGCTGTGTCTGTGTTCTTTAATGCGTGCTTTGTAAGTAGATCAGCCACAGAACTTTGAGAACTACTCCAATCGCAGAACGACTCCAATCGGCTCTTTTATGGGATTGCGTTCTCATGCTAATTTGACCTGTTTAGTAAACCTGGCCCTATGTGTATAGATAATTCAGACAAACATCCCCATTCACCTGCTGCATTATGCAATATAGTGATCAGATTTGCAATTACACAATAGCAACCACATAGTAAAAAAAAAAGAAGAAAAAAAAAAGAAAATGAAGTTGTTTTCTCATTTTCTGTATAAAAACATAGCAATTCTTTGAAACAACACTTGATCAAACGGTGTCTCTTTGATTGGAACTGATCATGTGGATTCTATTAATTTTATAATTAAGTGCCACGCTCAGTCTGCCTTTTGATGTAAATATTACATTGTTCCCTCAATTTGCATTTATAGTGCTTCTCAGCCTGGATATACAGACATGTTTAGCCCTTAGTTTTACTGTTAGTTGACCAGCTATTCAAGCAGATTGAAAAAATACATATTTTCAGAAACCCCCACAAAACCCCTGAGAAGAGAAATCCATACAAACAAAGCCTTCTAACAACTTCATGAAGCTTCAAAAGGGAAGGATTCATTCACTCGGAACAGAAGGAAATAAAGTAGTGAAACTAAGATTTATGAGGACAATTTAATTTAAACTAGAATGTAAATAAACAGAATGATTAATTCTCTCCAGAAAGTGACACATCAAGTTTGTGTTGCATTAGAAAGGCTGGGAATAAGATGTAATCAGTTTTCATTAATACAGACACAACTTTTCTCCTTTATCCTGGAGGAGTCCAACAATACCACACCACACAGCGTGGAATAGATTCATGTCAATAGTCTATGGGATTTTAATAGGACCTACATATGAAACTGTTAAATGAAACAAAATTAAATATATTTTGGAGGTATAAAATAAAGTTAAAAGGCATAAATAAAAAATTGGATGTATAAAATAACTAAATATAACATGACATTAAGAGGCCCATTGCCTGATTTTTTTATTGACTGAGCATTAAGATGTCAGATTATGTGTCCTGTGATTCAATACTAATTTTTCGCTCTCTTAAATAGGATTTCCTTCCTTCCAAAAAATCTACTGGAGCTACTAAAAAGAGCCATTCGTTTCGCAGGCCTATACGAATAATTTTTTTTTTAACAATTCTGAATATTTAAAAAGGCTATTTTGATTAACGTCTCAAACATAATGCTAAACAATAAAGGCGAACTTTTTGATTTCCATATTTCGGCTCTCTCAGAAACAGGTTCACTGAGTTGTATTGCATAACTTTCAATCAAAAGACTGATTTGCCTGTGCCTTTGTTTCATTTCAGTTATGAAACTACCTTTGTATGCAGACAGCACACTTGCGGTGGCCTCGATTTTATGCTTGCATTTTACCAGCAGATGACCACAAATTATCAGAGTGTCACCCGCCAACTTGATTCATGTCCATTTTATGTCTCTTGATGATGCTTCACCAGTTAGTCTATGTGGTGTTTTCACGACAGTAATCTCACATTCTAATCATTGGCGGAAAACTCAAGGGTAAGGAACGTGGCCTGCTGGCACGTAAAGACCGTTAAGAAACCACAGTGATAAGTATAATAATTGGAATTTTTTGTGGAATATGCAGTAATTGGACATCGAGGGAGAGAATATTAATCTGACACTGTTATTTTCGATGTGACCTGATTAGGCAGAAATGGACTGTGGAGTTGTGCTGATTGTACCGTGTCTTTTCCCCTTGCGTCTTTATTGAAATTCATGGCAGTGGAAAACCTTTCCCTCAGGCGCTTACCTCTCTCCATTTCAAAGATCCTTCACAAAGATTTGATGTGCCTTTGTTGGGGGGGCTTTACATTTCCTAACATAGCACTGGGCGACACACAAGCAGTGGAGGAATCATAAAGAATACCAATAATACAACACTGGGGAGCTGTGTGAAACGGATCACACCTTACACACACACTCAAGTACATAGAGAAATAACAGGTTACCATGATTGATATGGAAATCAGCTGTTTTTTTTTTTTGTTACTCTTTTCAGTGTGAAATGAAATGCAGGCTGCTGTTGATGTGCTGGTTAAATAACTCTTGGCTTTAGTTTGGGCCAGTGACAAGATGGTGAAAAGCAATATTGGAATGCTAGGCTTGTGTGGGGAAATAATCAAAGGTTGTTCAGTAAATACCGCTCTGCATTCATAATGCGGTGAGGAATTGAGTTTGAACATGTATCATGAGGCTTGCATGGCTTTCACCTTTTTTTATTTTTTTTGTCAAATTGTGTTGAATTCTCTCTAGAGCTGTTGGGATTTTGGGGATAAAAGCAAATTATCAGTGTCATGAATATACCTTCTAGGGCTGTGAATTTAACATTAATTTAGTGCAGCTAATTATACAAACAATGAAGAAAGCAAAAAAACAGATCCATACAAAAATCACCTAACTCAAACAAACTGACAAACTCAACTGTGAGTTTATGTTTAGTCATATATAATAATGTAATGTTTTTTCTTAATGAGTTTTTTGGCAATTATAATTAATTGCCAGGCCTAATACAAACAGTACGATTATGAAATAACCTGTAATGTCTGGTGATGCTGCATATCATAAGCTTAGAACTTTAAAACCAATGTGATTAAACTAGTAATTGGCCATTTTCCTCAATAAAAGCAAATTCCTTTAATCGAAAATCAAGTCGACCATCAGATGTATTGTGTGATCTGAACTTCCTGCTGGGATATAAGCCTGCTGTTAAAGAAAAACATTTGAGACATAAAATGTCTAGCTGAACACTTTCTGCCTTTTAATTGGTGGCTCAGAGGGCCAGAAGCTCCTTCAAGAAACAGCAGCACTTCAAGAAGTTTATGTCTTTCTAGTGTAGATGTGACACTCACAAACGTGAGACTCAAACTACAGCAGCCCTGCCATATTCAAATTCATTTACATAATCACATAAGTAATGATCTTTCTGAATTAGACGAAAGCCAGTTCAGCGTTAAGGACATATGCTATCAGCTCAAGCTACAGACAGATGTCTTAGATCAGTGTTGCAGGCAGATGTCTTTCAGGAAAGGAGCGAAAGCCAGATTGGTTTTTTCTTATTATTGTATAATTGACCCAGTTTTTTAAATCTGTGCAAGAAAACCCAATAAAATAAGAACGGTTTCTAAAATTCACTGAAAAGTCAGAAGTTTGTTCCTTTTATTTTGCGTCATTATTTTTCTTTTTAAACTCAGCCTTCATTTCTCGACTAGTTAATGGAGAGAAAGCTTGAACAAATTACTTGGATGAAGAATAGATTTAAAGTATGATTGCATTTCATGAAAAGATGATGGGAATTCTGTGCTACTGATTTTTATTTAGACTCAAAGTTTAATTTTTGTGACAAGTTACTTTGGAGAGATCAGAATAATTTTCATGTGACTAAAGTTTTCTGCAAATTTGTTGTCTGAAAAAGTTTGCAAATATGAAGTCCCAAGTAAGGCTAGAACTAAATGTCTGAATATGAATATTGCTCAATAATACTATAAAATAGTAAAGTGGACCTCTCAGTGAATTTAATGTCTCTTTGTGGATATAAGTCTCATGGGATTGATATAAAAGGATTTGAGATTCCTCCACGGGCAAGTTTTTCTAGTGGGTTACAGAGAAAGGAGTAAAATGGATCTAAAAATATCTGTGAAAGGATGGAGAATAGAAATAGTATGGCATCCCACAGAAGTTTTCATTTTTTTTCACACATTCTCTGGAATTTTAAATGAGCTGCAGTGTGGAACAAAATACACTCCGTTGCCTAAACTGAAATCGGCAGGTGACTGTTTCACAGATATTGCAGGGGTAGAAATATAGGAAAAATATTGCATTTTCAGCTTTAAATGAATAGTTCTCCAAGTTAAAAAAAATACTTAAAATTACTTAAAATTAAGTTTGGAAAAAATAAAAAAAATTCCCTAAACATCAAAGCTAAAAAGCTATTTAAACTTTCTGCTAGCAGATATGCTGCAAGACTATGTCGCAAGAAATATTCATGATAAGAGGAAACAGCAGTAGTAAATCCCTATGGGTGATCTATTCCCAGCGCAGAATTGATGGTGGTAAAAGTGCATTTAAATTCCCAGTGCCCTAGCAGATACGAAGGGAGAGGAAATTGCAGAGAGGAGTTGGAATCATCCCCTTCCAGCTCATGTGCCCTTGATCTTGATTGAAAATGCCAAAGGACAGCATTCAAAGTCATTCAAATGCAACCGCAGTCTGGCTTGTCACAATCATCAGCAAATGACCTCATTATAACCCCCTCTGATTTCAGGCTGAATTCCCACGAAATTGTTCTGTCGCACACGGCCCTTTTCTGTTCTGTTGTTTACATTTATGGATGTAGATTTGTGGCTTGGTTCCAGTTGATTTATTGTTTTGTTCTAGATTTAATATAAAATATTTCCTCTCACAGTGACAATGAATTTTACAATCGTTTACATAGGTTCATATTCAGGGCTCTACAGTTTGTACAACTAAACTTGACACAACATTAGATTACCAGGAGAGTCTGGGGAAATCAAAGTCGCCAAAAACACGTCACTATATGAGAAAATGGAATTTCTGATATACAAAGACCACATAACGGATAACAATTGGCAAAAGAATCAGACATTCATGCAGTAGAGCAATCCGTCTGTGGCTCACGTTGTGAAATATTGCAAGTAAGGCCCAACTTTCAGAGCAGCTATGAGCAGATGAATAAAAGAACTTCAAAATCATTTTGTTTGTAATGGCGTTGCATCATCAAGTCTTCATGTGTCATCAGTCACAGCAAGATGATGTTTGACTCAGACTGCAGTCTATGGTGAAGTAAAGGCAATATATCTCATTTACTTTGGGAAAAGAATGAGTAGAAAATAACAGCATAAATTCAAACTGATTTGTCCTTCTTTCTTTTATCCATAAGTCCATTAGGAGTCGTCTTCGGTTTTGATGACATGAAAAAGCGTGACGTTGAAAATGACCTGATGTCCATTGTTCCAGGCGTAAAGCGCCCGTTCTCGAGCGTTGTAGTCGAGCATGGAGATGTGAAAGTACTGGTTGTGGAACGGGATGTCAATGTACTCATACGTCGAGGTCTTTGTGTTGTAGGAATAATACACCTTGGCTCCGGTCAGGTGGGAATTGGTAATGTATAGCGTGCCGCAGATCATGAATGACTCGCCTGCGTTCCTTTTGGAGTATTCCGTGTTCCACGTCTGGAGAACTTCCAGCGTCTGCGGTTCTAACTGAGAAATCACAATGTTTCCTGCGTTCTGATTAGTGGCATATACAGCCCACAAACCCAGCTCGTCCGCCATCAGGTCGATGTCCGAGAAGCCTCCCCAGGTGTAGGGATAGACATTGTGGAAGCCGGCGTACTCCAAGGCACGCTGGGCGAGAACCCGTCCGGTCTCGAAGCTGTATTTGACAATGATGTTGCTCTGCTCCTTGTTGTAGTACAGAGAGCCATTGTAGACCACGTGGTTGGTTCCAGCCCATTTAAAGGGAAGGTAATAGGTTCGCGATTCCAAGCCAGAGATAAAGTCTGCGATGCTTTTGTACTCTCGAACCACCTTGCTGTTGGTGTAAGTGTCCATATACCAAACCTGTGGGAATATTACAAAGTGAAATTAAAGTAAGTAGATGAGCGGCACACAAAATTATTTTGCACCTGGTTGAAAGTGGGTGTTAGTAATCCTGGGGAGGAAGAAGATTAATCAGGTACTGTATATGGCAGAACATTCATCAGACTGAAGAGTGGCGCTGTCCACTCCAGAACTCACCCGGTTATTTCTTGTAGATGCAAGAGGGTCGGTCATCCATGCGCCAAACCGCGTTCCAGATGTCTTTATAGTCACAGGGCCAGTGATTTTCATTAATTTCCCACATGCTGGGGGAAAAAAAATTCTTTATTTTAATATCATCATCTTCTCTTTTTCGAATGGCTGATTCCGTAGAAGCAATTTCATGCCTTCTAAAGACTGTTGCTTTCAGTGCATGTGGAAAACAACAGCAACTCTTAATGATGTACTAGCTTAGTGCATCCAATCCCCAATGCTAGGATGTAATTATCAGAGATATTAATAACATATTGGAACATCTGTTGAATTTGCCTAACCAACTTATTAACATTGTAAGGCTTTTTAGCACTTCATCTTCAGAATCCCAGGTGTCATTTGAGGACTGTTAAAAACACATTGTCATTTAATTGCAATTAACTAATTAAATATCCACTACAGAAAAACTGCAGTTGGAGGTAAATCTGTGATTTCTGTTTTTTTTTTTGTTGTGGGCAGAATATATATATATATATATATATATATATATATATATATATATATATATATATAATTTTTTTTTTCACTGAGACATCACATTGAGACAGTCCAACTACAGTTAAATCCCTGCATTTTATTAACATTGCTTCACTTCCATCTCCATGCTTTTAAATGAGCTAGATATAAATGCCGCTTAAGAATCTCATTGGAGCAGGTGAGCCTGAAACCAATTAGGCTTGTTGGTCATTCACTGAAAAGTTCAGTCAATCACAGCAGAGGTCAGTTACATATTTAGATAAAACATTTACCACTGTATCTTTAAACGATCTATCAAAATGAAATAAAACTGTAGCAGAATATGGTCTCTTTAAAACTGTGCATACTGTGGATTATACTAACTTACTGAGTTTACTCATGCAGTTTCGTAGACGGCTGTCCAAGCTGAGGACTCTCTGATAGAGCTGCTCGTAGTCATAAGCTCCCAGCTCTTCCTGGATGCCCGTTAGCACGGCAGACAGATTCCTGATTTCCTCTTTGAACTGTGAGATCAGCTTAGCATCTGTTTTGTACTGCTCTAGCACAGGAATCAATGGCTGGAGTTCATCCATACGATCATTCAGCTCCTGTAGACACACACCCACACAGATGTTGTTACACTTTGCACGTTGGTCCCAATAAATAATGTTTAGTAAATAAAACGCCTTTCATTATGTGGTTATAGTAAAAGCAATGACATAACAACGCCCTTTCCAGCAGCAGTTGTCTGTAACCTATAAAAATGACCTTAAAAGTTTCCTGTAGCACAACACCACACAGTTAAATCAGGTGCCGTAACCTTTTGCACCCCCTTTTTCAGTTGATTTCATAATGTTTAGCGAATCCGCGCGCCTTTCAGATTGTGGTTCAATTATTGAGACAATGTTTAGCAATAAAACGCCTTTCATTTTGTGGTTATAGTAAAATTCTATTATACATATATTTCATCTTTTGACATAACACATATAATATTTTTTGTTAATTATTATGTTTTGTACCTTAAAGTTTCTAGCCATTGTAGTTTTCCTGTCCTCTTCAATTTGCCGGAACTTGGTCCGTAACCCTTTCATTTGATTTTCCATTTTCATGACGTACTGGAAATCGCGCTGTGTACGCAGATTCAGGACTTCAATTGATTGAGACATGTTCTGCACCTGTGTCACAACACCACAAGTTAGGAAGATAAAGCTAGGGGTCAGAGGGGTTGTAGTGAAATAAATAAATAAATAAAAAGTAAGTAAATAAATACATAAAAATAAATAATAGTAATAAATAAAATCATAATAAAAACAGCATAACTGTATTTAACATTGATAATAATAATAATTAATATTTACTGAGCAGCAAATCAGCATATTAAAATGATTTCTGAAGGATCATGTGACCATGAAGACTGGAGTAATGGCTGCTGTAAATTCAGCTTTGCCATCACAGGAATAAGTTACATTTTAAAATATATTCAAATAGAAAACAGTTATTTTAAATTGTATTAATATTTTATAATTGTATTGTTTTTACTGTATTAAATAAATACAACCTTGTTGAGCATAAGATACCTCTTTTACAAATATATAATATATATATATATATTGTATTGTTTTTACTGTATTAAATAAATATATATTTGTTTATATATATATATATACACACACACAAAATCTTACTGACCCCAAACAATTGAACTGCATTGTAGATGTTAAATAATCCATGATATTTTAAATTTTACACCAGTAAATTATAATCAATAGACAGTTTCAGCAACTGGTCACCATTTTTTATGGAAAACAATACGTTACTTGGGCTTCATGAGGGTGAGTAGATGAATTTATTATTGTGTGATCCATCCTTTCAACCTCAGCAGGTCTCTGTAAGACTTAATGGGAAGCACTTTCCAAAGATATGTTTCTTTGCATAAGTTATGGATAAACTGACTACAATTAATGAATCTTTAAAAAGGAACTGAAAAAAAAAAAAAAAAAAAAAACCTTTACAGTGGCTCCAATCTCACTGTGTTTGTCCCCGTCAAACGTTCTGATTAGCTACCTTGACTGGGGCGCAAGAAAAGCAGAAATCCATAAATCATGAATGAGAGGCGTCCTCTGTAGGCCCTGACTGTTTTTCAGGCTATAGGGAAAATGGAGGCGTTAATAAATGTACATATCAATATTAACGGCAGTCAGGCTCCCGCTGGATCGAGGCATGTATCATTTATCATAAAATCAGGTATTAATGACCTGCATAAAATCAGCCTCTTGTGAACACAGCTGAAGCATCCATCAGCACTTTTTCTTTTTCCTTGTGTGTGTGTGGGTTTAAAGGTCCTAAGTGGGAATGAGATGGATAAAAAAGGATAAAATCGATGGGGGAGGAGAATAACGTGTGACTGAAAGACTGAGAGAAAGAAAGAGCAAAAGTATGTCTGTGTGTCCCACGTCATGCTGTTGAGGAAGCACGAGTAAACAAGAACTGTCTTTAATCAAAGAAACAAATGAGATAATCCACAATAGGTGCTTGAGCAAACACATAAATAACAAGTAGACCTGACCAACACAAACTGAACAGACTAGGACTTTTAAACAAAGGGCAATCAGGGGAACACAGGTGACATCAATAGAACATAATCAAACTAAACGAGGACAGGAACATGACCAAATAAGGACAAACAGGAACAAAAACCATGGGCAAGACATAACAAAACAGGTCTCTAATCCTGACAGTTTGTTTATGTCAGTACTAGTGGCAGGCTACAATAGCTCCTGAACTGTGTGAGTCCCTGAGGCAAAACAGTACATTAGTTATCCACTCAATGTATACTAGCCAAATGATGCCTGTGTGTGTGTTGTTCGAAAGAACTGAAAGCAAGAAGAAATGCAGAGAGGAAAAAAAAAAACTTATGCTATTACTAGGTTTTGTGATGTTTTGAATATTCTAATTATTTTCACAATGCATGTGCTAGCAATATAAAACTAAGAAAGAATGTGAATTTCATGACTTTAGTGTGCCGTTTTGTTTGGCCATTAAGTTTCCAAAAGACAGTTTTTCACCCTTTAATGAGTGAGAACATTAAGACAGAAATATTCTTATAACATTAAATATCTTGAGTATTCAGTTGCAAAAATAGCATTAGAGTAGTAAGTGTGTGTATATATGCACTACCATTCAAAGGTTTGGGGTTGGTAAGATTTTTTGGTAGGTAAGAAGCTTTTGCTCACCAAAAACTTTAGCTCACTAATGCTGCATTTATTTGATCAAAAATAGAGTAAAACAGTAAAACTTTGAAATAGTAAAATGTAGAACTTTCAGTTATAATGCGTTTTAAAATGTAATTTATTCCTGTCAAAGCTGAATTTTCAGCATCATTACTCCATTCTTTAGTGTCAAATGATCCTTCAGAAATCAATGTAATGTTGATTTTCTGCTCAAGAAACACTTATTTTTATCAATTTTGAAAACAGTAGGGCTGCTTAGCATTTTTTGTGGATTTTTTGATGAATAGAAAGTTGGATTTTTTGGTGTTTATTTGGTTTTATTTTTAATTGTTTGTTTGAGTTTTTATTTTTGCTTGATTTAATGCATTTTATTTATTGCTAAATAAAAGTATTTATTTCTTTGAAAAAGACTTATTGACCCCAAACTTTTGAACGGTAATGTGTGTGTACTGTAAATATTTCTCCAGTATACAGTATGATATATATATATATATATACGTCAGACAAATAAAGAAGCGCAATAAAATGTGTGTGTTTCTGCATGAGACCTTCTCCAGCAGCTGTCGGAGCTGTCTGCTCTTGGCATCCCTGGAGCAGAGGTTTTGTTCCGGTGCGACCACAGTGCAGATACAGCGTCCATCAGCATCCTGTGCTGAACTATACACCTGCCATCCTTCCTTGGGACCAATCGTCTGTAGAGGCGCACACACACACACATACTTTAAAAGACTAGTTCACCCAAAAAATTACAATTCTGTCATCATTCACTCATCCTGATGTCTTTTCAAAACAGTATGACATATGACTTTGACAGTATGACCTTCTTCTGCTCGGAAGAGAAGATTGTTTCATGCAGTTAGAAAGAACAGGTACATTAATGCCTCAAAAAGCATACAAAAGCGTCTTAAAAGTACTTTGAAGAGGTCCATGTTCCTTAATTGCCTTATTCCAAAGTTTCCTAAATTGGACAATAGCTCTGGGCAAAAAACAGACAGGAATTTACATCTATTACAAGTACATGTCTGTCTGATTCATAATGAAACTGGATCAGGCGTTTCAATAAAAGCATCCAAATCAAAAAAATTATTTGTTTATAGATTGGACATTGCTACTTTTCATGAAAATGTCAGGGAAATCTAGGGCAGATGTCAAGATTTTCAGTGGATTTCCATCTATTTGTTGCACAAAGCTGTCACACAATATGACTTCAAAAGAGTCATATGGATTGCTTTTTTGGTGCTTTTGTGTCCTTTTTGAAGCTTGAAAGATTTAAGCTACGGCAGAAAAAAAGTCAAACTGGTTTGGACTGACATGAGGGTGAGAAACAGATTTTTTTATTATTATTATTTTGGTGTGAACTGTCCCTTTTACTTATCATTGAACTCATTTATTTTATTGTGCTGTAGGCAGGTAAATATGACAGATTTTATCCACTGAGCGAATTCAAAGGAATGTTGTTGTAAATTCTTCTTCTTGTGCAGCCTTTAGATCACCTTTAACAACAAGGCTACGGTACGAATGCTAAAACCCACGATTGTCATTTATATGAAGCACACGAAGGCCTTGCTAACTGTTAAAGAGTTTTTGCGGACTATAACAGTCAAGCAGGCGTGCCATTCCCCCCAGACAGTAGTTTCTCTGGAGATGAATGAAATAAATTGCTTAGGTGGACTGAAAAGCCAAGGAGACCACATCATAAACCCTTTTTTATCTATTGGAAATCTGTCTAATACTAGACCCGAGTGCCTGTGACATCATAAAGTGGGCGTGTCCCTGTCAGTCACAATAATGCCAGTGTTCTCTAGCTCTAATCCACTTGCGCTGTAACTGATCCAATTCCCCAGCTTTGATGTATAATTTGTACAGTCGAGTCTGAGAGTTGATGTGCGAGACGTGTAACTGTGCACTCAACGGATCCACAAATACAAGCAGGGCTTAAAAAATTTACAAAAACAATACAGGAAGAAAGAATTGGAATAGTGAAAAGACAGGATGGAGAAACGATGGGGAGGTTTTGTGGATTCACTTGAGAGGAGGAAAAAGATAAGCTGAGGACAGAGGCATCCCATGTCCTCAATTCATGTGCACACACTGATTTTATTGTTGCCATCCTTGACTGCCTCCGCCTCTTATTATTTTTTTCCTACCGCTGTCACATTTCAATTTCTTAAAAAACATTTTCTTCTCCAAAGATGATTTTTTTTTTTTTTTTTGGAAGTTTGACATTGCTGTTATACAAAAATGTATGTGCTTTTAAAGAATTAAGTGAACGAATGATAAGTTACTCATTCATAAAGATGGTAACTTGTTTTGATTCTGAATTAATCTGTTTTAAATGAATGAACGGTGACTTGTTTGTAAAGGCAGCCACTATTTCATTCCTAAATGAATTAGAGCTTTGAATGAATCAGTTGAATGAATGATGACTCACTCATAAAGACCATCACATCTTTCGATCCTGAATGAACTGGTGTTTTAAACAAATCGGTTGAGTGAATCAATTGACTCGCTCATAAAGATGGCCACTAGTTCCATTCCTAAATGAACTGGTGTTTTTTGAATGAATCGTTAAGTGTATAATTCAGTGATGTTTCTGAATGAATCCGTGTTTTGAACAAATTGTTTGAGTGAAAGTTGGTCACGTGTCACCACCAACCGATGAAACGATATAACTTGCATTAAGAGTGACTGAAAAAATCCCCACCACTAATGCACAGACTGACAGCCTGTCTAAACGTGAAATTGCTTCTATTTTGAATTGCAATATTTTTTTAAATAGAGTAATTTATGATAAATGCAGTGTAAGGCAGTTATACATGTACAGGACATTACAACATCAGCAGTAAACTCACTTTAAAGCACTTCAGTTATGAAATGATGGATTCTTTTACAGTCACACAGAGTATGTCAACTTCAAGTTATCTGTCAACTATGTCAAGTTAAGATGGAAACAAATTGTGCACGCCATCCAGACAGAGAGAGATGTTTTAAAATGTAGAATATATCACTACAGAGCATGGAAGAATATACATTGACCATACAGGTACTGATGATCATGTCTTTTAAATGGGCTCCCATTTCTGTCCTGATGGTGGAAATCATCATGTAACAGTGTCTGTTATGACTAAATTCAAATAGTTCATTTGTGTGTGTTGCTCACACACTAAATACAGGGGTTCATGATATTTGTACTGTGATAATTAAATACAAAGCAGAGAAAACAGTCCCTCTAATCTTTTGTTCTCGCTAGTATTAGGCTCTGCTGTGCTTTGTTTCAAGTGCTGATATCAACAACACCTGTTTGAAAATTAAAATGCTTAGCCTGCTGCTTATAGAAATTGCAATTATTTTTTCTCTCTCCCTTTCTGTGGCTTGCTTACTCTTGCTTTCTTGTCCTCTGACCTCTAGACTATATCTCCATATCTGAGTACATTCTGAAAGCTAGCGAGGCATAGAAAGATAAACCAAAGGATTTCATTCATTATCAGCCATCTTTATAAAGTCTCAGCAATGAATCTTTAGAGTACAAAGTGAGGGTGTGGCGGTGTTCGTGCATAGCAGATTTATTATTTATTGTAAGGGTATGACGGTTTATTTCATTCATCATGTGTGTGTGTACCATGGTTATCGGTATTGCAAAGGTAAATGAAAATACATGTGTATGCGGGGACTTTTATTCATTTGTTTTTGTTCGCAATGTTCGGATTAGAAAAGTAGATAGTCAGCAAACATATCTATTGTGATTTCATGAAGCCAGCTATGCTCTGGATATCTTTTATGAATGTCACATATAGGCTACATCAATATTTTGGATGTATTCTAGGTCAGATTATGAAAGATATTTACAACAGTGTTATTTTAGTATCATTGAGATACAGTATTTTCTTATTAATATTTTTAATTAGTTTTTATTGTTGTATTCTGTATTTATTACATTTTTTATTTTAAAGTTTTTGCTATTTTGTTGTGTTTTTGCCTTTTTTTTAATTTTTTTAAATATGTCTAATTAATTACTATCTCTGTTTTAGTTATTTTAGTAGATCAAGTTGACCAGATGTTTCCTTGGCAACTGGCTGAAATTAAATGTTTTTGTATATTTTATTTTATTTCAGGTAGTGAAAATGTTTATGATTTTAGTGTTTTGTGAACTATAATAACCCTGATTCACAACACCACGTTAAGAAATGTAATGACAATGGATCAATACATGACTGAATTGACTTTTCCATTCAAACTCATGCAAAAACTGTCCTGCTATAAAACTAAACCCTGAATGCTAAATGAGGTGAAGGTTTGTATTATTATGTATCCCTCCACTGACATTAGAAAGCTGTATCCCGTAGGTGTGTAATGCAATTTGTCATCATAAAAAGTACATTTTAGCATGTCAAATTAATCATCATGAATCACTCATCCCACAAGCAACAACAATGTATTTAGAAGCCCATTACGCTAACGTCCATTCAGTTTCATAGTAAAACAGCTCAAACATTGCTGGGGGTCATGGGGGATTTGTAATTTTTTGTGTGTTTATTTATGAACCTTCTGAAGACTTTCTGAAGACTTTACATGGAGAGGTCAAAAAGCCGGCTCAGAACTACTAGCTAAGTTGTTTCATGCAACCCTCTACGGACACCTTGACAATTGAATCACCATTGGCTAGTAAATTTTTAAGTTCATTTGCCAGACTGATTATAATATATATATAATATATCAAACGATTAATCGCAATTAATTGCATCCAAAATAGAAGTCTTTACATAATTAATGTGTGTGTACTGTATATATTTATTATGTATAAATACACACATACAGTATATATTTTGAAAATATTTACATATATTTACATGTGTATATTTATATTCATATAATTTATATTATATAAAAATATATTTCATATATAAACAACATATTTTTCTTAAATATTTACATGCATGTGTGTGTATTTTTATATACATAATAAATATAAAAAGTACACACATATATTATGTAAACAAAAACTTTTATTTCGGATGTGATTAATTGTAATTAATCATTTTGCAGCACATTGCTGGATTCATGAATATTAATCAGTTTGTGTGGCTCGCTCTAACTGATTTTCTGAAATCAAAACGATAATAAGAAAGGGCCAGCCAATGACATTGCCCTTTGCGCATTAGCTCCGCCCACTACCGAAGAGTTCTTAAAAGCTATTTTAACAGGAAAATACAACAAAGAATATAAATTACCTCTCTCTCTGCGTCTGTGTGAAATAGGTGTGAAAAATATCTAAATGCGATTTTTTTTGACAGATATTGCGATCTGATTTGCGACTTTAAATTAGCAAAATCAAGCTTCAGGCCTTCAGCTCAATATTGTCAATAATGTGCAGCACAGTACGAGTATCATTACCCTGCTGAAAAAAATTCTTACAGCTTCCATTAAACCATTACAAAATTCATTTTTGTTTTTGGAATTATTTCAATAGGAAATATATATAATATTTAATATTTCAACTGTGGTTTGGTAGGGGTTCTTATATATATATATATATATAATGAAGAACTTATTTCTTTAGTCAATTATTAAAGTATTATATATGTTACATAGTATTTGGGATTTTAAGAACAAGTGGAAAATGTGCTGAATGTTTAATTTAATCCAAGTGAAATTAGCAAGCAGTTAGACTGAATTTACATTCGTTTTAAACGCGGAGCCAGGCGCGAGTCGACAGGTTGCGCGCGTGCGTCAAGCCTCATCCGTACTGCCAGTTGCGCCCGTGGAGATTTGCGGTGCAGGGCCGCGCGCGAATATTACCGAGCGTTACGAAACAGGCTTCATGAGTGCGGCAAGTGTGAACGGCTCGTCCGTGACGCGGGATCCGCACCGCGTGGGGAAGAGAGGAGCGAGTATGAGAAGCATTCAAAGACATAGGCTGTGTGTGCGATTTTCTGATTTGTGAATAGCGAACATGCAATAAGCGATGCTCTTGATATGCATTGTGACGCAGCTCTTGCAAATTACCTTTTTTTGTTCGTTGTCTGTTGTTTCGAAGCTTATGTTACATAACGTTTTTCTTTAGTTTTAATTTGCTTAATTTGCAAACCTTGCTTAGTTTTAATCCCACTCTGTCTCTCTCTCGCTTTCGTTTTTTATAAAAAAACAAAAACAAAAAAAAAAATTAATGGTGGCCGTTTACGGCCTAGAGCAGTGCTGATTGGGGAGAACTGAGGTTCGCTCACTGTATTGGTTAGTAAGGCTGGCAGTCATGCATATGCTCCGAAACAGAGTAATATCGCGTCCACATCGCAGGCTTTTGCGATTAGCAAATCGCAACGTCTCAAATGGTGATTTCGATTCGATTTCGATTAATCGCACAGGCCGTGAAACAAGGCAACGGTGAGTCTTGTGCCCTCACACTAGAGTTTACGGTATGTTAAATACAGGTGTGTTGCACATCCATTCAGATGAACTGGAAAATAGCACAGATCGCTTGACAGAGAGTGAAACTCTGAAGCGCATACTCAGTCAAACTGTGTTCGGTGAGTGAAAATATATCTGTGCTAAATACCTCCAACTCACACACTGGCGAGTAAAATCTGAGAATTTATTAGCCATTGGCTGCCGCTAATATAAGACATAATTTCTTTGCCCAGAGTGAAGATTTAGTCGCATATGCGAGTGATTTAATCGCAAAGTAGAGGGTTGTCATGGTTAAACAAATGGTTCAGACTAAAAGCTATTCACTGTCTAGTCCATGCAGACATATGTCTGTATGCGATAAGTTCACTTCAGCACCACGGCAGTGTGGACAGCGCACATCACCTCACTCATTTTAGCACTTGTTACATCTTGTCATGATTTATTTATTTTTTCCTGCAGAAGTATCTTTCAAGTAAAATGTCTTGCAGTTTTATTTGAAAACGCTGCATGGAAAGAAATAAATATATTTTATTTTATAATTTATTTTGATAGTTTTTATTTTATTAATATTTTTATTTATATATTATCTATTTGTTAAGGTTATAATCAACTCAAAATGAATACGACTGAGTAAATCCAATATAATGCAAATAAACCATTTCCTTTCAATACCATTCGTACCCTTCCCAGGGTGCACCGGGGCGTGAATAATTATGGTTGCATTGTCTAACCGTTTGCCAGTTTAATTTACATTGTTGTTGATTTTGTTGTCACTTGTTGGTTAGTGCATTTATTTGGGCTTAAACTGATCATACTGTTGTTTCCTTTTCTGGTTTCATCTGTGCATTACATTGTAGTTACTCCATGAATATTTATGTCACGTTTATGTGATGAGTATTCATGTGATGCTGTCATTAGACAAGCACTGGGCTTTCCAACAAAGGAAACAATTTGCTTATCATCTGATACGGCATTATCAAAAATATCTTAGTTAATTTATCTAATTAAAAAAATGTTTAATACTATTCATTAAAATGGAAGTTGTTTTGCAACAATAGAAATTTTTAATTTGTTGTTATATTTTATGTTCTATGCAGTTTCTCATTTTGATTATTCACTTTTGTGGAGCCCATTTGATCAATACTTTTAAACATTTTATTTAATTAATAATATTGCTTTATATTGCTTCCTTTATTAAGGTTTTTTTTTTTTTTTTTTTTTTTTTTACAGTGACAGGTTATTTTGCTTATTTACTGTGCTGGGCAGTGGACCAGAATTTATCATTACACCATTATATTGTACACTGGCTGGTAAAATCATATTAAAATCATATCATAAGTATGCATCTATGAATCTACACTGGCAACAATGTAAAACAATCTACAAAATTCACATTTCCAATGCTTATAGATATCTGCCACTTTAAAAAAATATGTCACTTTATCTGTTTGTAACTCACCACTGCATTCCTAGCAAAACTGGAAAACATCTGGAAAGACAAATGGTGCTTCATGCTTGAATAAACCAAAGTTTATTATCTGTGGACCTCCTACAACACGTACATATATTTTATATGATGCATAATACAGACTCCAGTGTTAGAGGACCCTATGAAATTATGTCAAATAATTCTATAACAAATTACATCCTTGAATCTGCAGTAGGCAACTTGCTGTAATTTTAAATAATAAATCATTTATTTCCCACTAAAGCATATGCAGTCTGTTTCAGATATACCCACACAGAGAAACAAAAATCAAGAAATACCGTATCTTGAAATCTTTTAGCTTGCAACTCATCACATCAACTTACCATGGATGGATACAGTCCGAAGACAATGAGGAAAAGCAGGGGATTTAATGCACCGAACAGAAGGATCATGCTGTCAAGGCTCTATCGCACTTTTCTGGCGTTAATATCGCGACCTCGGAGTGGCAGATGATGCCCGAACAGAACAGGGCGGATAGATCCACATTCATTACCGTGCTGCTCCTCCGCGCCAGCTCCCGCGTGCAGCCAATACTGAGCGCGCACTGTCCAAAGTTACGACCGCACGCGCATGAGGATTCAGCAGACAGTGTTCGAGAGCATCCGACACTACCACGGAGACCTTCACAGCGGATGTGACATCATTTGATTATTCCAAATGTTAACTTGTTGAGCAACGTTGCTAAGTTCCGCGGCGTCAACACGCCATAGTTCCAAATGCACGCAACACTTTGGTTATGTGAGCTGAAATGGTCATGTTGTCACGGTCGCCGGTATGGCTTGGAGCAAAGGTACACGGCAAAAGTTCCAACTGCAATTGCATATGGGAATGTGTGTCTTCTGGCAGCAGAAACAAAGATAAGAGATAAGAATGAGAGGAATTCTTTTTGCCCCCCACAGCGCCGGGCCTGGAGATGCTTTAAAAGACGCGAGACTCGTTTACGTTCAGCGCGCGTTTACGTAGAAAAACAATAGAAATGTAGCAAAATGGGATGGAAACGCGATCTGTGTGAAGAGCCCCTAAAGGCGCTATTTTTACACTAGTAATATGCACGCAAAACACAGCAAAACTGTAACTTGCTCATATTTTGTTAAAATTATATTTATTTGATTTAACAGGACAATAAATGCAATTTTACTGAAAATTACAGCAAAATAAATAGGCTGCCTTTCATAATTTAGAGTGCCAACATTTAACTCACAAATGCACATACTTTGAGTAAAATATTTTGAAAGTACCTTTAAGCATTTCTGGGAAGGTGGAAAACAGAAACAGGATTTTCCCAGATGTTCCTGCTTTAAACATCAATTTTTATTTCACGAGTTCACACTTACAGATAATGAACAGAGTAAAGGTTGTATTTGGCGTGCTGTCCGGGGAGAGGGGTCCGAGCTCGGTAATTACCCTCGAGTCCGGGGTACTCCCACTGTCCGGGGAGAGGGGTCCGAGCTCGGCGTTTAGCCCGGACCCAAGCTCCCCCCGAGTGTTCCTCCCTGTGCTGGGGTAGGAACGGGCTGAAGGTGAGGAGTCGGGGTGGTGGAGGGATGCTGAAAGACTAGTGATAATGAAGGTAAGGCTGCTTTGATTATTTATAGGGGTTCTCTCTTGTGCTGATCGGATAGATGGTGTAATTACTGATGATGGATTGGCCGTGTTATTTATCTGCGCGTGCTCCTCCCGAAATTTGTTAATAAAACATCACTTATATATTTAAAAGCAACTGTATGCAGTTCTGTGTATTTTTACGACTTTGAGTGGAATTCACTGCGAGACTCGGGAACATACATAAATAAGTACATATAAGCATACAGCTGCAATGCATACATGCATTACCAATTTCAATGTAGTTTTGACTTGTACAGTTGTACAGCCAGTTTGAATATCATTAAAATCAGAAATTCAATTAAAGTTTTTAAATTGAAGTAGGTGATTATTGTTATTATTATTATTATTACAGTGTGAATGCTATTTAGTGTTTTTTTATTGCATTATTTTAGTGAGATGCATGTCACCTTGGTGTGTTGTGTCTGTACCACTGAACTGTCTATATATGTTTATTAGTCATGGCTCATGGAAAGGTTAGTTTTGATGAACTTTAATTAATCACATGGTCTTCTGTTTACAACAACATTTAGTGAATGTTATTATATTTTAAAGTGCAAAGCAGATTTTAGTAGTTGAAGGTTGTTATATAACAATGTTAAAATAAATGCTTACGTAAAATAAAGAGGTACACAATGTAAAAAAAATTCTGTAAAATTTACGGTAAAAAAACAGCAGCTGTTGTTGCAGTAATTTTACCGTAAAAATACGGTAGCAACATTCTAGGTTTTATGGTTTTAAATTAAATTTACAGTTAAATATCGTAATTTCATTAACTGATATAATGTTAATATACTTATTGAAGTACTGAAATCTGTTTTGTACCTTTGTAATACACTGGACCAAAGCCTATCACAAGCAGCTTTTAAATAACATATATAAATCTTCTAAACATAAATAGAAGTTGCACAGTGTCATTCACACAAACGCTAAACACCATCATGGTAACACACATGAAACTGAAATAATGCAATAAACATTTTTTTAACAATATTTGGTGTAACACACAACCCTAATTTACAAAATTGATAAGAAAAAACTAAGAAGAAACAATTATTTTGACAAAAAACAAACAAACAAACAAACAAACAAAAAAACAACAACAACAAAAACAAAAAAACAAACATCAAATTTGAAATGTTACACAGGGAGTTCTGGGAATGCCAACTTACGGTTATTCACTTAAAAAGTCTTTTTCACTTCCTGTAATGTCAAATACAGTTTTTCATCTTATATAGTAGGGGAATTTACTGTTAACTATTTAACATATACTATTAAATAGTGTATGTTAATGCTATTTTACTGTAAAATTTTTACAGTATTTTACCGTTAAATTTACAGTCATTTTTTACAGTGCAGATTTTTCAATTTTTACTTTTTACTTAAATTTTTATGCTGATTATACCATGCAGTTCTGATAGAGACAGAATATACTGACATACAGCATCCTAAAGTGTTAATGATTTATGCTAAATGGATGCCAAGCATCTTCCATAACCACCCACATAGGTTGAACTGATGTCAGTGAGGGAAGTCTACATGAGATTCATTCAGGCAAAGGTGGTTACTCAACACACCTACTGCCAAGATAATATTTCAGTATGACACAGTGGGTATTCTTTAAAGACCTGGTCATCCATTGTTATGGATAACTAATACTTTCTTTCTTTTTTGGATGAATGTAGTTTTTAACCACCTGCATTTCACTCACTTTTTGCAAATGTTAGGCACATCAGTAATTATACAGCCAACAGCATAATTAGACCCTACTCTGGTCTCATGTAGAGCAAGTAAAAGCTTTCCATGAGAGTTAGCAGCTTGGGTAAGACAACAGCATCTAATTCAAGCTAATATTTATAAATACTAAAGCAGTTAAGGAATGAAAGTTTCTATATGAAGAATGTTGATCTCATAAGGCTCATATCCCGAGCTGTATTCTCTTATGAAAAGTTATTGTTACTCTAGTTAACAAAATAATACAAATCAAAGTTATGAAAGTTTTCTGCCGTACATGGTAATGGTTGTTGGATGATTTTGTTCACACACAGCAAATCCTCATTGCGGGCAAATTATGCTCAGCAAACGATTTGAGTTAATCACTGGCAGATCATCTTGTTTGAGGATGGTAAATTGGAGAAATTCTCATCTCGCGTTTATTTGCACATACAGCCTTCTGTGAGAAGACAAAGTCAAGTGTTTGAAAATGAGCTTTTGTTGAATCTTTCTCTGCATGTTTATGTAAAACTTATTGTAATTTGCCCTTTCATATTTCTCTTGTATTATTCATGAATCTATCAGAGGACTCTATAAAACTGTTTACTTTTGCTAATGATCAGGAGACGGTGTTGTTCCTCACAAGTTCTCCTCCTGCTCGTCATCTGTTCAGCTCACTCTTGTACACTTACATACTAATAAGACTAGAATGCTGAAACAAGTTTGAGTGCTCCTGGTCTGTATTTCACTTGTGAATATATGCTTTTGGTGTTTTTTGAGAGTAGGTGAGCGTGTTGTGGTCTAGTATTAATGAGCTGCTGAGCACCTGAGCTTCCCACACCACCTCACGATCGAATTAATCTCACTTGCCCTTCTTGATCTTCTCTCACTCACCCATTCTCCTTTCCATGTGACTTGGCATGGTGTCTTCACTCTCTCTCTTATTCATCATTGCTTTACTCAAGAGTTCAGTTGCTCAGCAACACCTGCCGATGGCTTTCATTGGCTTTAAAATGTATGAGTTTCTGAGTATTTTGTTTTACTAAAAAGCTGAAAGGTGCAGTTTTGTCCGGTGGGTCATCACAATGATCTGTTCAGTTCTCCAGTCCAGGGTCAGAATCAATCTTGTGTCTGATTCATTTAAGGAATAATTCACCCAAAAAAGAAAATTTGCTGAAAATCAGGCCACCCAAGATGTAGATGAGTTTGGCTCTTCATTAGAACAGGTACAGTATGGATAAATTTAGCATTACACGACTTGCTCACCAATGGATCCTCTGCAGTGAATGGGTGCTGTTAGAATGAGAGCCCAAACAGCTGATAAAAACTCACAATAAGGGAAAAAGGCCATCACATGTTGTCCTCTCACATCAAAATCCACCAACATACAGTATTTGTTTAGAACTGTTTTGGCTTGTAAACAGTGTTTGATCCGTGCCTATTTCTCTCCTGATTCAGACGAGCCGACATTTTCACTTGAAAAAGCAATGTGGAAGATTGGAAAAATATATGAATAGAGCAACAGCTTAAAGTAAAAAATAAAAAAATAAAAATAAAAAAAAAATTCCCATAATGATGGATTTGCTTAAAACAATATAACTTTTCACATCACGAAATGTTAATTTATGGAATGGAGTGGTGTGGATTACTTGTGGATTAGTTTTTATCAGATGTTTGGACTCTCATTCTGATGGCACCCATTCACTGCAGAGGATCCATTGGTGAGCAAGTGATGTAATGCTACATTTGTTCAAATCTGTTCTGATGAAGAAGTGTCATCTACATCTTGGAAGGATTAAGGTTGTGTAAATTTTCAACACATTTTCATTTTCGGCTGAGCTATTCATTTTATGTTAAGCATGTGCTATTTTACACACAAAAAAGGATAACCTTAAAAAATGGTTACATCTTTATATAAAAAAAAGTTTTTTATGCAAGTCAGATACTTAACATCACAATCAACCTAAATACATTAATTTGTACAAACAAAACAATTCTGTTAAATCAGGTAGAAATATCTCAAAGTAACAATTGTTGGTTACCACTTTTCACGGTGTATCAAATTTTTCAATGTCTAATTACTGCAGGTATTTCCAAGAGGAATCTAATGCGGAACAAACAAGGAACATTATTTTTCCCTGGCTAAGTCATTATTCAGTAACAGGCCACAATTTAGCAGTACACTGGCTGCTGGAAAAATAACAGCTATTGCATCACATGCATACACTATTGAGAAATTAATACATACACCGTTGAGCAATTAATGCATACACTATTGAGACAATTGAAAAAACTATTGAGACTGATATTTCCATTGAGTATGAATAATAATTACATATATATTAGTCTGTTGTGGAAAATGTCTGGAAACAAATGTTATATGCTGCACTAGTGGCTTTTGAAAATTAATAAACTGAACTTTATTAAACCACAGAAGCTCAAGTGTAGTGGTACTGCACTAATTAACACAGCGAGTCGCAGAAGGAACCCAATGCAGCAAAATCAGTTTTCCCTGCCTGAGCCGCTCTCCAGTAACAGAGTACAGGGAAGCAGTGTGTCCAGACAGAAATGATTGCCTGAAATGTTAAATTTTGCACCAGCACTTCTAAAATGATTATGGATTTTAATGCAAATTTGTTAATAGTAGATTTTGGAATTGATTTTTTTCTCCTCCAGTCATGCAGGTTTAATTTAGGTTTATCACTGTTTAATATCTGGAAAAAAATGTTACTGGAAGAGAGAGAAATGACACTGGAAAAATAGGATGGGTGGTTTCAGTATTTGAGATATTAATAGAGTGCAGTATTTGAAAGTGTGTGTAGTGGCATTGCACTGAGATATAATCTTGTGTGTTTGCAGCTATCTCCAGTAGCACATACTGATTCAAAACAATGATACAAACCCCAAGAAATGCAGAAAACAAAAGCAGCTACTTTCCCACTCATAAATCACTGAAAACCTCTTTTCCATTACAGCTGAACAAATAACAACTCCATATTACAAAACACCTGAAGCACCGGAGGGCTTCTGCAACAGTCAGTGTTCTATAATAATCAAATTTTAGCTTTATCACAACACTCAGCTTTGTCAAGGGGGCAGGCATGAGAAGTAGAGCGACCGTATCAGAAAAAGTGAGAGACAAAGAGAAAATGTGGATGGAATGGAGAGAAGGATGTTCAAGGTAAAGTGGGTCATTTTCACTTTATTAATACTGTATATTCAGTGTGTGAGATTTGGAAAAGTGAATCCCAAATCATAATATTTTGAAAGCAGTATGCATATTATGGTGGATTAAGTAAGCAAAAAATAATATTTTTGTCAGGTATCTTTAGTCTTATTTGCTTGTTAAAATATCTAAACATTTCTACATCAAGAAGCTAAATTAGGCTAAATTAATTATGATAATAAGAAATGTTTTGTGAGTACCAATTCAGCATATTACAATGATAACTGAAGGATCATGTGACACTAAAGACTGGAGTAATGGCTGCTGAAAATGTTTTTTTTTTTTTTTTTTTTTTTTTTTGTCTGTTTATATACTTTTATAATATTATTTCCCTCAACAGTTAACAAAATGCTTGTTGGTTAAATCTTAAAAGCTTCCATTCACTAGTGAAGTACATAACTAGTGCATTGTAGCAGTGAGAGAATTATGATGCAGCCAATGAGCAGTTAAACTGATTTCCACTGTCTCTCCTTTTCTCTTTCCCTCTCTATCCTCTCTCTCACCGCTGTAGAAAATAAATAATGTCAGTTTATTGCAACACAGAGTTTGGTCAGCCCGTCCCATGATGCACATCATTATCCTGTGCTGATTAGTTTAAACAAAATGTCGACGGAGCGCATCAGGGGGAAACGGCTCTCAGGGGTACCTTCGTTTAAACCAGCATGGTGCAATGCATCCAAATACCTCCTTACATCACATTCTGCCTGTAGGGATGAGGAGGACATGGTTGATCTTCATCACACCCTATGTTGAATTCTACAGGCTCTCCTGTGCACCTGCTTCACAGTTCCCCACTCAAACAAAAATGGCTGAAGGAGTGCTCTGTCTCACGGCCCATCAGACCGAGGCATCCTGTTTCTGTTGTTGAGGTGCTGCTTCATGCTTGTACAGGGGATTCTGCGAATCCCTTTGTTCCCAATTTCCTCCTTCCTGTTTTTTTTCTTCTCCCCCTCTACTCTCGCCCCCAGTGGAATCAGAGTTCTTCTCACACAATCACTGATTTTTAGGAAGGCTTATTTAAAAAAAGTTATTCTTTCATTCGGCCTCCCTCTGGGCTCAGAGTTGGACTTGTACAGAGTCTGTAATGGATCTAGAGAGGTCATGTTTGATCTTACATAAAATACAGGCAGAGCAATGTTTTAAGAATTTGAACTAAAGGAAAGTTTTCTACAGTTCAGAACTTACTGAGTCATACTGTAAATGTCCCCCATTGCACAAAACCCACCTGACTCATTGTTTTTGTGCAGGCTTGAAGTCTAATCATATACTGGATCGTCAACTTGTCTATGAGGACTCAGTTTGAACAAATGGATTCTGACTGTAGGACTCGACACTTAGGTTTTTTAAGTAGAATTGATTGCAGTTTAAGTTAATTTACTGACAGAAAGGTTTCCAGACTGCTGTACAGGCCATCCAATACAGAGGGAAATATATCTGGAATACAAGATACATTTGAGGAAAAATGAGAGGAAATTTTTCTCAGATAATTTGAGGAAACAGATTTTATTGTTTATTGTAAATTATGTTTATGAGTTACTTATTTCATTTGAGTCCATTAAATTAAAAATATTTCTTAATTGTTGTTGTTATTATTATTATTATTATTATTATTTTTATTTAGGCGAATGATGTGTGCTTTTGAAACACTGCTTTGTGAAGCTTTGGAACCTTCATTGGTTCAAACTAATGGTCACATGATTTCAGTAAACAATAATTCATTATAACGGTTTTGAAACATTTTGAAATTTTAGTACAGTACAGTAAAGGTTCTTTAATGGCATTGAAGGTTCCATGAAGCACTTTTAAAATCCACGACATTTCCATTGGACAAAAGTGTCTAAAGGTTATACATGCTTTAGATTATTAAAATGGTTCTTATAAGATCTGTTTATTTAAAAGTTCTTTGGGGAACCCAAAATGCTTATTTTATAGCATCGCTGAAAAAAAAAAAAAATGAAAAAACATTTTGAAACCTTTATTTTTAAGAGTGTATACATTGCTAATATGCTAACATCACTTTCCTTTACTTAAATATAATAATACATGTAACTCTATACTATATATAATAGTTTAATTACTGCAGGTTTTTGCAGGAGATATCTAATACAGAGCAAACAAGGAACATTATTTAGCTGACTGAATCATTCTTTAGTAAGGCCACAATTTAGCAGTACACTAGCAGTATCACATGCATACACAAAAAAAACTATTGAGATATATAATTGTATATTAACTGAACATTAAAAACTTCCCTCATATACATCTTGTGCAAAAAAACAAAACAACAACAACAACAAAAAACTCTTTACTCTTTTCAAATTCAATTTATGCTACAAAAAAATAACAAATCCTTTTGAGTATCTCTTTCACAAATTTAAATAGATTGCATACAGTGCAATGTGCATGAAATATGCTGCATTAGCTCATTTTAACTGATTTTCTGTTGATTTTATTGGCATTTTCCAGCGTCATCTTTAACTACGACTTAATAAGCAACTGTGAGTGTCTGGTGGACACATCAATTAGTGCAGTTTATTTTAGACATGTGCAGACAATACATGTGTTCAAGGTTGGAAAAGTTGGATTGTACATGCGCATTCCAGCGGACCCTGCTGATGATTAAATTTACATTATTTGCATTGTTTTGTGTTTTTGAGCAAGATGCCTGATGGTGAAATTTACATTACTTATATTATTTTGTGTGTTTTTGAGCATGATGCCTGATGATGCAATTTAAACTATGTGTCTTTGAGCAAGATGAAAATAGGGGGTATTTGTTGGGGGTTACAATTATGCTGAATAGTTAATAATAATATATTTTTTTTTATAATTTTTATATTAAAATATATATTTTTAAATATTATTTTGATTAATTTTAAACCAATGGAACCAGATTATTTTTACCTGATGCTGAATAAGCCATACGTTTTCATTTTAGGAGAAGATCGACCAATATGTTCTTTCTGTTAAAACCCCTTATCCGTGAAACATGTTTTTTTAGATTGTGTTGGTTTTAACCCTGTGAGAAACCTTTTTTACTCAGTCAGAAATGTTTAACTTTAAACCAAATAGTTCTATAGTTTTTAGCAAAAGCATATCTATATATATAAGTGACATGGTTTAAGTAACATTTTCTCACCATGAAAATAGCCATAGAAGCTGGCATGATGTTAAAAACAAACAAATTTAGGTTTAGGGTAGCGTTTGTATTTTTATATATATTTTTATTTTATTTATTTTACTGTTTTACATGTTTCTGCTCAATTGGTAATTGCAAATAGCATTGTAATGCCCAGTCACGTTGTCTTCCATTTCCTGCCAGAAACATACAGTATATTATTTATAGTGAAGGGATAAAAAAATATTGCTAGCTATAAAACATATGTGACCCTGGACCACAAAAGTCGCTGGGGTATATTTGTAGCATTGGCCAAAAAAAAACCTTGTATGGGTCAAAATTATCGATTTTTCTTTTATGCCAAAAATCATTAGGATCTTAAGTAAAGATCATGTTCCATGAAGATATGTTGTGTAAATGTCCTACCATAAATATAAATCAAAACTTAATTTTTGATTAGTAATATGATTGCTAAGAACTTAATTTGGACAACTTTAAAGGTGATTTTCTCAGTATTTCTCAGCCAAATATTGTCCAATCCTAACCAACAATACATCAGTGAAAAGCTTATTTAGCTTCCAGTGAAAGCGTATTTAGCTTCCTGATGTATAAATCTCAATTTCAAAAAATTTACCCTTATGACTGGTTTTGTGGTCCAGGGTATACAAATCTACAAATAGTCATGAAACACTAAATTACAACTGTTTTACCAAAAACATTATATAATTGGTCCTCAAGATCAGTATCAAAAATAATTATAGAAAAGTGTATGGTTTAATTTTTTCTAACATTGTCCTCTTATTGTAAATATAAGATTATTAGGTTCTCAAACTGTTTTTTTTTTCTGAAGCAAAAATAACACTCAAAAACTGAAACTAACTTTAAAGTATAATCTAATTATATACACACACACACACACAAAAACATTTTGTATGCGTTCCTAATATGAGTTTTCGAAATATGTGAGACGTAAGACGTTAATTCATATCAGACCTGAGGCAACTTCAGCATAAAACGTTTAATGAAATATGCTAAGCGGAGTGACTCTAGCCTGGGGAGTTACATAAAATCCATGTAATCCTGTTACTTTCCTTGTTGTCAGCTCCTGTCAAAGTACAAAAAAATACATTCCTCATATGGGAAATAACAAGGACTAATTGACTAACTATATGCATGTGGTCTGAGTGTTGGAGGCACAGGAGCTGTCATTGACAGTCTGCTGGAAACACAAAGCCAGACACTATAGTCACTTTTGTTTCCACAGTTCCCAACTTGCTGTGGATAGGCAAAGAAAGCTTCCAAACAAATGAGCATATGGTAGCAGATGAAGCCTGTTAGAGCCAAACAAATGAGGTTCCTTCCACAGCTGATGAGTCGTCATACACAAGTCGGTTTGCTACTTTATTGGAAATATGAATGGAATCTTGGGGTTGTGGGTTGTTTAAAAATATAAAAAGCAGTGATAGATGTTTTATTGAGTCAGTGTCTGTGTGAGAGTCTGTTGGTGGATATCTGATCCATTTATTAGTGCTGCTTTCTGAGGCTCATATTGAGCAATTACTCAGTAATGATTTTCCCTTGGCGACCGATAAAACTGACAAACCTTTTTTTAGACTTGCATTGAAGGAGGGATCTAAACTATTTCTAGAGACCAGAGTACTTTGAGTAGGGTCGTTTGACCTAAGACTGACTTTGTATCTATCTATCTATCTATCTATCTATCTATCTATCTATCTATCTATCTATTATCTATCTATCTATCTATCTATCTATCTATCTATCTATCTATCTATCTATCTACTACCTACCACCTACCTACCTACCTACCTACCTACCTACCTACCTACCTACCTACCTGTCTGTCTGTCTGTCCTGTCTGTCTGTCTGTTTTTTTTTTTTTTTTTTTTTTTTTTTTTCAACAAACAGATTCAATAGAATGTATCAGACTTTTGTATCAGAGGACAACTAAGGAGAATTGATTTCAAACTTCCCAGTGCTACTATGAAAGGAAGTGAGAGAATGATCTAGTGCACTAGAATGAATAACATCTTGCGTTTCATATGAAGACAGTAAGAAGACCATTTAGGTGAGTGTGTTTTGATTGTGTTTGAAAGAAGTATAGCCTTCGATCACAGTGCACTGACGCTGAAAAAGTAGCTACGTTATTATGAAAATAGCTGAACTACTGTCACACTACAAAAAATGTGGTTCAAATTAGCATGAACAATATGCAAATTGGGATGGAGGGCTTATTTTTGTGTTTGTGTCATTCCGAAGCAAAATAACACTCAAAACTGAAACTAACTTTAAAGTATAATCTAATTATACACACACACACACACACACACACACACTAACTTTAAAGTTTCCTAATATGAGTTTTCGAAATATGTGAGACGTAAGACGTTAATTCATATCAGACCTGAGGCAACTTCAGCATAAAACGTTTAATGAAATATGCTAAGCGGAGTGACTCTAGCCTGGGGAGTTACATAAAATCCATGTAATCCTGTTACTTTCCTTGTTGTCAGCTCCTGTCAAAGTACAAAAATACATTCCTCATATGGGAAATAACAAGGACTAATTGACTAACTATATGCATGTGGTCTGAGTGTTGGAGGCACAGGAGCTGTCATTGACAGTCTGCTGGAAACACAAAGCCAGACACTATAGTCACTTTTGTTTCCACAGTTCCCAACTTGCTGTGGATAGGCAAAGAAAGCTTCCAAACAAATGAGCATATGGTAGCAGATGAAGCCTGTTAGAGCCAAACAAATGAGGTTCCTTCCACAGCTGATGAGTCGTCATACACAAGTCGGTTTGTTACTTTATTGGAAATATGAATGGAATCTTGGGGTTGTGGGTTGTTTAAAAATATAAAAGCAGTGATAGATGTTTTATTGAGTCAGTGTCTGTGTGAGAGTCTGTTGGTGGATATCTGATCCATTTATTAGTGCTGCTTTCTGAGGCTCATATTGAGCAATTACACAGTAATGATTTTCCCTTGGCGACCGATAAAACTGACAAACCTTTTTTTAGACTTGCATTGAAGGAGGGATCTAAACTATTTCTAGAGACCAGAGTACTTTGAGTAGGGTCGTTTGACCTAAGACTGACTGACTATCTATCTATCTATCTATCTATCTATCTATCTATCTATCTATCTATCTATCTATCTATCTATCTATCTATCTATCTATCTATCTATCTATCTTCTATCTATCTACCTACCTACCTACCTACCTACCTACCTATCTACCTACCTACCTACCTACCTACCTACTTGTCTGTCTGTCTGTCTGTCTGTCTGTCTGTCTGTCTGTTGTCTGTCTGTCTGTCTGTCAACAAACAGATTCAATAGAATGTATCAGACTTTTGTATCAGAGGACAACTAAGGAGAATTGATTCAAACTTCCCAGTGCTACATATGAAAGGAAGTGAGAGAATGATCTAGTGCACTAGAATGAATAACATCTTGCGTTTCATATGAAGACAGTAAGAAGACCATTTAGGTGAGTGTGTTTTGATTGTGTTTGAAAGAAGTATAGCCTTCGATCACAGTGCACTGACGCTGAAAAAGTAGCTACGTTATTATGAAAATAGCTGAACTACTGTCACACTACAAAAAATGTGGTTCAATTAGCATGAACAATATGCAAATTGGGACGGAAGGCTTATTTTTGTGTTGTGTCATTCGCTTGCAGTGTGGGTATAGTGTTAAAGTGGGACAGAAAAAAAGAATTATGTCTTCTGCAAAACTCCCTGAGGGCAAAAGACAAAGCACATTCATATCTTATAGTAAGCGTTGGCAATGACTGTGCAATTGGATAATATCCCCAGATTTCAAACCATTTAAATGTTTGTTTCTTTCCCACTGAAGTACACAATTCTTTAAAATATCATCTTTTATGTTATAATATAATGTTTTATGCTTATAATAATTGGGGATGAGTTAATCAAACTTGAGGATGAGTAAATGATGAAAGAATTTTTATTTTTGGGGTGAACTATCACTTTAAGACCCATTCACACTAAGAACCAATAACGATAAAGATATAGTTTTAAAATCGTTTTAAATGTAAAATAATAGAGGTGTCCTCACCTCAACTATAACGATAATGGCACAGAGGAATGATATCACTACAATCACGCTATCTATCTATTATATATATATAAATATTTTTATATTTGTTATAATAGAGGTTTTTTTAGTTATATTTTTTGTTTTTTGGTTTTTTTGTAGTTTATGCTCAAAAGTGTGTACTTTCCCACTTCCAGCAAAGTACATACTGTACTTTCAGTGCATAGTAAAAGTACATAAATTGGTAAACAGCCTATATTGTTCCCATTGTAATCAAGCTGCAAGCATTGTGACGTAGACAGCATTCTTGATTAAAATGGGATCAATCTTGTTGTCACATTGCTTGCTTGCAGTTTAGACACAGCGGTACATTTAAATTGAGGCCAAGGGAGTCATTCAAACACAAACCCATAAAAAATCCCAGACAGTCTGCGATACACAGCTGATTGAATTTTTTTTTTTTTTTTTTTTCGATGTTGTTTGCCTCCTTTGACATAACTGTGTCTGGGATGTGTACTTTTCAGCTGTCTAATCTTCTAATCTTTTTAACATGAGCAGGGAACTGCAGTCGGGCTGGAAGATGCCCTGTGATTGTTGACGGTTAAATCTGAGAAAGACTCTCCTGTGGCTGATGTGGTTTAGTATTCACACAAATACCACATGTGTGCATTAACATAAATATAAATTTACGGAAATGCTCATTATTCTGTGCGAAAAAGACCTTGCTCATTTACAAACAATTCAGGTGAGGTCAATATAATTTTCTTGTTCTTGGAAATGAGTTTGAGAACACTATTGTATTCCTCCTTGAAATTATATCATTTTATTTTTCAATTTGACCCTATACACTTGCATGTTTCATCAGCACATGTCTTTCAAAAGAAAAAAAAGACATTTTATTGACTTGAAGTGAAATTATTATCTCCGCCTCTAAAATGACTTTGCTTTTCAATTGACATCATCTAGGTTACATACAGTGATATGAGGATACATTTATTTATTTATTTTAAATAAATTTTTAAAATGTCAGCAAACATGAATGAATGAATGAATGAATAAATAAATATGCTTTTTTTCTGTGAATATTCTTAAGTATGTCATATTATGGAAGGAAA
>NC_056595.1:18910400-19117900 GCF_018340385.1 Cyprinus carpio
GACACCGTAGCCCTGTCGTGCAGAAAAGTTCTTGAAGAGACTAAGATGCTGCTCAAATGGGGTCCATCCAGAGAGATATTTTCAAAGATCCTTTGAAATGTTTTTTTTTTTTTTAAATGCTAAGCAGAGAATGCCTGCCACAAAGGCTCATGGTGAAATGGCAAACTCAAAGTCTTTGCCTAAAGAAAAATATCAAATTGGCATTCCTTTGAAAGCTTGCATACAGTTGTCCAATAATAATGCAGAGAATTCATTGCTGATCTAACCGGTGAGGATACAGAGACATCAAACAGCTGATAGAGAGAGGTTTCTTCTTACTGTAGAGGCTGAAATGGAGACAGGGATTTCATATTAAACGCAGTGCCTAATGAGACTCCATGTGTAGGTCCCATCAGATTTTGTAGCTTCCAGCACTCGATTAGGAAATGAGCCAGAGGGACCTGTATGAAACGAGTATTAAAGTTTTTCTAAAGTAAACATGTTGTTCTCATCCTGTTCAGACATCCCAGATGACCTGCTAATGAGCTGTAATGCATGATAAATGATACAAGGAAGTAATTAAACAACGTGTTATGCATGAGCTACTGTAGCAAACATTTAACCATTGCAATTTTGGAATATTACAGCTCACTTATTGACACTAAAATGACATCTTTGAAACTGTATTGGTATTGGTCCGATGAATTGCACAGATGTCATTTAAAACCTTTTTTTTTTTACAATAGTAAATTGATAAAATCACACAAATGCACATACTGAACAGACAAACGGTCTGACCTGATGAAGCAAACAAACAATCCACACCTCAGTTTCATTGTTGGTTGGAATCCAGTTTTTAATAATGAAATGAACCATAAAAAGCACATTTAAAACAATTTCTCATTTTAGTTACAAAAATGGGTCACCGAAAAGGCCTTAGCATTGCATTCACAGAAGGTTTTGAACAAAAAAGAGGCCTTACAGATGTTTTTTTCCCACTACAAAAAAAAAAAAAAAAAAAAAAATTAATCCCCACCCAAAATATATAAACTTAACTGTATAACCAAGGTATATACAGGGCACACCATACTTGCATTGGTATGGTTATTATCAAGATTTGAGGTATACGATGGATCTACAACTGGAAAAAATAAAATAAAATAAAAATCCTAAAAACAAACAAAAATTAAATTAATGTGAATGAATGGCAAGATTACTTAAATCTAGCACAGGAGACAACATTAGTTGTGTTGCATGTGCTGTTGAATCTTCCTCTTGAGGTGTTCAGTGGATTGAACTGTGAGCGACTTCGGGATGGTCAATATATACAATAAAGGACTTACATTACAATTAATAATAAGGAACTGTTTGAATGCTGTATTTTATTTGCTTAATAATAAGTACACAGTATTCATCCACAAAATATCATTATTTAATTCTTTATTCAGTTCTATAACTTATAAACGTTCGTGAGGGATTTGGAAATTAAGAGTCAGATGCAATTGTGATACACATGCAAGTTTTGAAAGTGGATTCAGAAACACCAATAATGTACAAAATAATAATTACAGTTTTATTAAAATACATCCTCTTTCTCATAGCACCTCTTTTTTGTATTTTGAACAAGCACCATTGTTGTCGTCTTTTTTTCTTTTAATTTCTTTTATTTTTTTGCACTGCACCGATAAACTCCGAATGAGAGGTCCTCCCTTTCTCCATCTCGTGGACCTCTCAGGTTCACAGATTGCCTTGGCTTGACGTTGTCCTTCACCTTTTCGTTCTATAACAGGTTTCATGTCATGTGATCCTTGCCCTACAAGGGCAACAAGTATTTTCCTGGGTAATACATACATACAAGGTAAGACGTGTTCGCTACCCCAATTTTTTTTTATTCAAAACTTGCATGTGGCAGGAACAGGGGCTTGATGGTTTGATGAGATCAAGAAAAGAAGTCTTGACTCGTGCGCTAACCCGTCCTACCCAAGTTATAGGTATTTTTTCTTTGTCTGTGTTTTTTAGCCAAGGAAGCAGACTGGACCAACTTCAAATCCAAATTTCTGGTTGGGATCCCCAAAGTCAGTGAACATCACATCAACGATCGGAACCTGATCAATCTTGGGAGTGTTGATCTCCAGTACCGTCTTTCCGTAGCCCTTCCTCACCTATAGGACGAGAAAAGGACAGTCAGAAATGTGCGTTGCATATTTAAATGACACACATTTAAATCTATGATTGAAGACTCACCGCACAGCCGTCTGACAGGGCCTTGATGAAGGGGTTGTTGTCATATGAGATCTCCTCGTCATTGGAGCCGAGGAAGCGTAGTGCCCTGTCATAGCTGTCCGTAGTGGCATCGTGCCAGGCGACCGACTGGTGGCAGCTGTAGGTCAAGTTTTGCCTGGCAGAGGCTGTCAGTAGTTTGAGAAACGTCATTTGGACCATGTTTATTGAGTTGCCTTCTGCGTCCACATATGAAAGCGAGGGTGAAAACAAAAATATAAAGGTTAGAAAGATTTAGAAAGGTTAGATAGAAAGGTTTTCATGATTCAACATTTAAGGGTTTGTTCAGCAGCAGCATTTTCACTTGGCACACCAAATGTTTTTATATAAATGTTTTTTTTCTTTTTATATATGTGGCACAGTGCACATAATAATAATAATAATTATATCTGCAATAATAGTTGGACATTTTACAACAGCAATTTTCAAATCATCACACAAAGCAAAAAGATTATTATTATTATTATGCTTGGGGACCTCAATAATATCCTCCTATTTTTTAATATATATTTTTAAATGTGTTAATTTTATAATATAATATAATATAATATAATATAATAATAATATTTTGTTTGTTTTTTTGTTTTGTTTTTATGTTGTAATTTAATTTTATTTATTATTTTTTTTGTTATGAGGAAAAATTGCTTTAAAGTATTAACTTTAAAGCAAGTCACTGGTTTCATAGGCACCGATACATTGATTTAAAACTGGTAAAGTTGGAACTCTGAATAATAGAAAATCCATTGCTTCTGACAAAGTAGAAAACAGTCGGAACAGACACCAGAAACATAAAGCAGGCGTGTTTCACAGAGGTGCAGCGGCACCTTCATAACTCTCAACTACATCAAATATGAATGCGGTGTGTATGTGTATGTTTTTGTGTTTGTGGGTGGGTGTGCTCTGCTTGTTGATGGATCCAGGGCTACAGTGACAGCAGTTTTTAAAAGCTCAGCTCTTACTGGTGTCTATCCAATGGCTGAGTAAAGAAAAAAAGACCAAGCAGACCACTCAGGTCCTTTTAGTTTTGAAGGACAAGATGGTGTTTTTCATAAAGGATAACATGAAAGAAGAACGAGAAAGTGCACTTACTATTTTGCCACGCTTAAATTCACTGAACCAGGAGCCAGGAGCCTCTTTGGGCCATGAAGATATTCTCACTTAAAGATGACAGAAAGAAAAACGTGAAAAAAAGATAACAGCAAAAGACCAGCTGTGCCCATAGATTTGAATGAACAGTATAGAAAATTTTAGCAGAAAATTAAATAAAATTAAACCCAGCTATTTTTCATACAGAATTTGTCCCAACAATTGGAATGAAATGAAAATCCATCTCACTGAAATACACTGCTTTGTTAAACACATCATGAGAAAAGCAGATCATTTAATGTTGAGAAAAACGTTTCCACTCAAATTTGATGTAATTTGAACCTTTTCCCCCCTGCTCTTTTGGATCTGAATGCACAGATAAATATTATAAGCTGTTGGAAGGACAAAACATTTCAAGTAATTCTAAAAAAAAAAAAAAAACTATGTAGAAGTGCATATTTAAAATTTTTGCTATATAAGGGGAACAATGTGTAGGGATCTAAATCTCCAATAAGTAACAATCACACTAAAAAAAGAATCTCTTTAAAGTGACTGATTCAGGTTCTCCTATGTTTTTTAGGAGAAAACCCATTGTATGTGAAAGAGGTAAGATGTTGTGATCTTGTATGGCTGTTATTGGCTAGTTCTTCCTATAGAGGGTTTCAGAATGCCACTCACTCCATTTGACTTTTTATCAGGAAAGATGCAGGTCTCGCCTCCTGCTGTGAAGTTGCAGTACACTTTGAAGGAGTCCCCGGGGCATCCCTGGTTGGGATCGATGTAGTATTCACCTGAGAGAAATAACCCCATCAGACATCAGTGTCTAGAACGACCACAGGTACAGTTGGAAATCATTTAGAACACATATGAAGATATCCTGGCTATTCATTTCCACATCTAAACACACACACTTCACAGGCATCAGCAGTGGCGATGCGTTGTGTAAATAAAATAGCAGGCTAATGCGAGTGCGGTAAAACCAGCTCTTAAAGGTCAGTGTAAGAGCTGGCATTTTGTAAGCTATGATTTGGGAGGGAGAGGTTAGCTCTCGCTGGAGTCTGCAGAATGCTAAACATCTTCCCAATCAGCTGTCGACTGCTGCTGCTGTTATTCAAATCCTCCTGAGTGACAGGTTTAGAATTTTAGAAGCACAGCCAATACCTCCCAAGTAGCTTGGAAACCAGCAAACGCTGCATGTTTTCTAGATTTATCTGTTGAACAGTGTCTCCTTTACCCCCCTCCTCATTTTCTTACCATCTGAGAATTCTGGGTGAGCGAGCTGTAGGTCTTTACAGCTTCGTGCAGGGTTGTTTTGCGTGCCCATGGGGTACTTCATGCGTTCGATGTCCTGTTTGAGGTTATTCAAGGAGCCAAAGATGTCTTCCATGCCCTCTCCGTAGTCCAGCATGGTGCCGGCCTCGTCCGCTTGCATGTCGATGGAGCGACGGGATTTCTTGGGCCTCTGGATAGGCAGAGGCTGGATGATTTCACCAGGAGGACCCTATGGAATCAGATAATGAGTGTACGCTCCATGAGCCTCTTGCATTTTATATAATTAAAATCTCCTCAAAGCAATCAGAAGTTCACTTACAGGAAGACCAGGTGGTCCGGCCGAGCCGGTGTCTCCCTTTTGACCAGCAGGACCCTGCAGGAAGATGATTTAAAAACTGTAAGTCCATTTCTAATGTCATTATAACAAGCCCACTGGAAATTATTAGCAATAAAGTGGTACTTACAGACGAACCCTTGGATCCCTTTGGCCCTTGTGGACCCTAAATGAAAATGGAAATGCATTTTATGAACACTGACCTACAAAATGTACATGTATTAAGAGTTGGGCTTGCCAAATATAGTTAAAATTACAATTTTAAATTTGAATTTGTAGAATTTGAGAAAACTGAATGAGATTATTTACTTTATTAAAATTGTTCTAATTGTTCCAAAAATATTAATAAATATTATTGCAATTTAAAATAACTGTTTTCTATATAAATATATTTTAAATAGTATTTCTTTTATGACTGTAATGACAAAGCTGAATTTTCAGCAGCCTCTTCTCCAGTCTTCAGTGTCACATGATCCTTCAGAAATCACTCTAATAATTTTAAGGATTTCTTGATGAATAGAAAGCTCAAAATAACATAATTTATTTGAAATATAATCTTTTGTAACCTTTTACAGTCACTTTTAATCAATTTAATGTGTCCTTGGTAAATAAAAATATTAATTTGTTAAAAAAAATAATTGACGTATACATTTGCATAACTTGTATAACTTGTATAAATATTAATGATGAATACAGTCAATACTGGCAAGACTGCTGAGGTGGGACAGTCCGAAATTAAATTTGAATAATCTGATGTATTTAAAACTCATTCCTTTGCATGCTGTCTTATCATTTTATGTAAGATCATGGTTAGTTATTAAATATCTAATAGCTCTTTAAAACATTATTTTAATGGTATAAATAGATCATGTGACAATTTCAGAAAGTGTACAATTTGACGATACACTGAATGCAAGATGCCCGCAGCAGAGCAAAGACTTACAGGCAATCCAGGAGGACCAGGTGGACCAATCGGACCAGAAGCACCACTAATACCCTACAGTTTAAAGAGCAGAAGGTTAGAAAGTAGAACTTCATATTACTGATTTGTAAATGGATCTATAAAACAAACATGTCAGATGTTGGTTAACTTATAACCAACCAATGAGATTCACTGTCTATAAAACTACAATTATTGTGTCACAGAGATGAAAATGACTCTTATTAATTATAATTCTCTGGTGTGTATTACACACTGATCATTACGTTTCATTAGAGTCAAGGACTTTTGAGTTAATTCTTTGGGGAGAAATGCAGCCTCTGTTACTAAATGCAGTAACAGATCGCAAATCTGTCTAGTGGGAAACGTTATTGAGATGGGATCGTTTTCGATTTTTATTTCCAATCCCACATAAGGGGAGACTACAGTTTCATTATGCTTAGAATATGTTTAAAGTTGCATTGCTTTAAACCACTGAAATAGGGCCAGATGAGTCCAATGCAATTACTAATTGTTTATTCAATCATGGTTTTCTCTATAGTTGCTGAAGCGTTTGACTGCATTAGGCAGGTGTTGTATGATTCTTCAACGAGGCAAAGAAAAACAAACATTTCACAGTCCGACTGTGAAAAAATGTAATCGCACTGGTGTTTGATGGGAACGTCTGGTGTAACAGAATTACCGCTGGCTCTGGGAACCCTTCATGACAGCTTCATCCATAACACGATTATGATGATGTACACAGATGCAATAAGCGCAGACGTTATTGTTTCATTCGGTCGTTACTTTAATTTGCAAGCATTACAGGAGGAGAAGTCCTGATAGGTGCGCTGCTGGAGGTACAACATTTGTTGTGTGGTGGGGTGGAAAGGACAAATAAATCATCAGTGACTCACAGTATCACCCTTGCCGCCAGCAGGGCCCTGAGGACCAGGCAAACCCCGATCTCCCTTCTCTCCCTGCTCACCGGGAGGTCCGATGAGACCGATAAGACCGGGGTGACCCTGGAAGAAAAAATGAATATGATGGTGGATGTCACAGATCAGAAGATCAGTCGATGGTCAACTTTTATGTAATATGTACAGACAACAATGTTTTTGTGAGCACAAAGCCTGATCCCAACAATTAAAGACTATATACATTATAAATACATTTTTATGGCTAAGTATGAAAATAATAAAACAAAAATAAATAAATAAAATGTAAAAAACTAAAATAACTGAAATAAAAGCTGAAAAAAAACTATATGATTTATTATTTACATTATATGAATAAATATATTTTCATGGGTAAATATAAAAAATTAAGAAAAAAGTAATAAAAAAGCAAAATGCAAAAGCACTCTCTAAAAAAATAAAAATAAAAAAATAAAAATAAATTAACAAAAAACTAAAATGTAAAAAATAAAATGGGTAGACAGACAGATGAAAAAAAAAACCATATAAAATATTATTTCCCTTAAATAAATACATTTCCATGGTAAAATATGAAGAAATAAATTCAATTAAAATATTTTCCCCAACTTGTGACACTAAAAGACTATAATAGACTTTTGACTTTTCCCCTGGCTGTGAAACTTTTCCTCTGGCTTCCTGGAGTGACCAAGTCTCGTCTTTATCTTTGACCTTGAGCCTCTCTGAAATGTAAGACGCCACATTAATAAAAACGGGAGGAAAAGAAATAGAATGTCACTCACCTTTTCACCCTTAGAGCCGGGGTCTCCTTTCAGGCCGGGGAGACCAGGAGGTCCCTAAATATCAAAGAACCAACAGTGAGAATTCAATTTGCGCACATATACCCACATGTACACAAACACACACAGCAAAGAGAGAGAGGGTGAAAGGCAGACAGAAAGAACGAGCAAGGGCAATGAGGTCTCTCTTCTTACCATTGGTCCAGGTGGGCCATCTTGTCCAGGAGCTCCAGGAAGTCCTTGTTCACCCTGTGAAAATCCATCCAATTACAACTGCCATTACTGCACTGTTTTTTTGGCTTATGGTCTGTCATTGATTTACTGTGGGCTGGACAATGATTAATAGCCCAGATACTACAAAAAGTGTTTTCAAATAGACAAGAAACAGATACAGATTGTACAAAAGCAAGATACAGACTGTAAACTCAAAGAGAGGTGATTTATTATTCTGTGAGGTGTTACATATAATTCTGTTCTCATATGTGTGTATGTGCATTTAGGCTATTCAGTGGCCACACAGATTATTTGAGTACTTAAGCCACACTTAAAAATGCATGAATTCCATTGCGTTGCTTGTCCGCAGTGCAACAAAAAGAATCATAGCTGACCTTGTACACTAACAACTTTAAGCCCATGTAAAAGCCACTTGCACTGGCAGTGGTGAGTAGTAATCAGTTAGAATTATTAGGAAAATGCCATGTCTCATAATTAATATTCATGAGCTTGAGAAAGTTTAGAGAAAAGGTTAAACATCATATACTTGCAGACGCCACTTGGTTTCATATATATATTTATAATATTAAATTCACAGTACTGTAAGTGCATCTTAAGTGTCCTAATACTATTTAGGGCCACTGTGTATATGTGTATGTATTATGATGTGTAGTTAGTTGATGAGTGACATGGGAACCCACCACAGGACCAGGGATTCCTCGTAGACCTTCAGGACCAGGCTTTCCAGGAGGGCCTTGAGGGCCAACTGGTCCAGTTTTACCTGGTGGACCCTCAGCTCCTGCCTCACCCTAAAGAGTAGAGAGGAATATATATACTATTTAATTAAAAAAAATATATATATATATTTTGATGCATAAAGTTGGTATGCAATTTCCAATGAAAAATAACTGTTAAAGGAAGAAAACTTATATTATTATTATTAATTTTTTTAAATAAATAGTATAAGGTACACACTACCATTCAAAAGTTTAGTGTCAATGTGATTTTTATTTTCAAAGAATTTAATACTTCTATTCAGGGATGAATTTAACTGATCAAAAGTGACACTGTTATACTTTTTTTTTTACGTCGTTATATAGAAAAATTCTGTTCCAGATAAATGCTGTTCTTTTCTAATTAACTTTCTATTTATCAAATGTATGCAATTTTTTCTATTTATCAAAATATATTCTATTTATCAAAAAATTATTTATTATTTAACTATCTACTGTATATTAATCACTCCTGAAAATAAAATGTATCATGGTTTCCACAAAACTATAAAGCAGCACAACTGTTTTCAACACTGATAAAAACATTAAAAAAAAAAAAAAAAATCAGCATATGAGAATGATTTATGAAGGATCATGTGACACTGAAGACTGGAGTAATGATGCTGAAAATTTAGCTTTGCCATCACAGGAATAAATTACATTTTACAATATATTAAAATAGAAAACCGTTATTTATTATTATAATACTATTTCACAATATTCCTGTTTTTCTGCATTTTTGATCAAATAAATAAATGCAGCCTTTGTAAGCATTAGACACTTTTGAAGGGTAGTGTACCCTTTAAAAATTATTATATATTTCTATAATTATATTGTATTATATAAATGACTAATTAAAGGTGAGAAACATTAAAAATTCTCGGCATGCTTCAGATACGCAATTTAGGTTATAAAGGTTAAGTTGATGAACTAGAGCTAAAATACAGCCTACACACTTCAGTCCCACAGTGACAGTCTTTCCACACTTATTAACAGTGAGTCACTCTTCCAGAGATGTGCTTTTCTCCCATGGCTCGCTGTGCGTTAATTATGACAGTGGAGGCTGCGGTATGTGCCTGGGTTGAATTGATTTGGAATGATGCGTTACCTTGGCGCCCTTTTCTCCTTGTCTGCCTTCAGCTCCAGGAGACCCCGGGGGTCCCTGTGGATAGAGAAAAGGATGTTTTATTTGAGATTTTTTTTTCTTTGCTGGGCTATAAAACAAATGGGAAAAAGGTCACGGTGAGACATCACGATAGCACTTCGGGGATCTTGCTTGATGGCTATTAATGGGCAAATGGATTCACTTGAAAGTCTTTTGTGTGAACATATACTCATTCATTCTGTTATTTGTAAACATGACTGGGGCTAGTTGTCACATTTTCACATTTTTAGTGAATATTTCCTTAGAGATTTGGCTACAAAAATATTTTCCTTTCCATTGAACATTTCTACCATTATATTCAGGAAAAATAAAAACAATTAATGAAACAACAAAAATGTTAAAGTTAATGTTAAAAAAATATGGATTTCTACTACATAAAATGTGACAGCTTGCTCCAGCCTGACATCTATGAAAAATGCCCTTTATATATATTTGAACCTTGTTTAATGTCAACATGGTTTAATAGTGTTTACCTAACAGGGTTGGAAAAATATTAACATTTTAGTTGGATGATTAAAAGATAACTTGGTTTTGAACGATGTATAAAACTAGCATATAAACCAACTGCATTTGTTTAATTGGACTTTTGACCTTA
The DNA here is from genome assembly GCF_018340385.1 of Cyprinus carpio. NCBI lineage: Eukaryota > Metazoa > Chordata > Actinopteri > Cypriniformes > Cyprinidae > Cyprinus > Cyprinus carpio. The sequence continues at coordinate 18,920,731 of NC_056595.1, forward strand.
TACTGCGCATAGTTACTGAGATAAAACCTGCTTGACAATTTGCCCTTGACTCCCCTGTGTGATTTTAATTTATTGAAGACCAGGAAAAAAATCAACTAATGACAGCTGGAAGATTCACCAAATGTAATAATTCTCAAGATAGTTAGTAGTCTAGGGACTGTCTCTAGGGTCTGAACAGAGTTCAATGAAACAAACAAAGAGAGAATAAGCAAAGGAATCTCCATATTTATTTCCAACCACGGTTGGTAAAATGCTGAGAAAGCAGAACGTCTCTGTGTTTGATGCAAAATAAGCTCTAGGCGGAATTATTGTTGCAGGAGACTTAATTCTACAAGATGAGTCTTCCTGCGACCGTCTTCCTCTTGCAGGATTAAAACATCTTTGCTGATGAAATGGCAGTTTCTCTAGCTACAGTCCGTCAGCCATTGCTATCCGCGTATGCTGATAGGGTATATCATTTTTCCAGGGAGAGCTCTATCAAGCATATTGGGAAAGCGAGTGGTGTTTTCTCTACATTTTGCATGAATAATAGATGTGTGTGTGTGCAAAGAGATGCCATAAAGCTTTATAGAGGAATAATGGGATAGCACAGTGTTGCTTGGCCTGGCTAATAAAATTCAACCAGGGCTGTTTGCCATATAGTAAAAGCCTTTACAAGAGGATCTGTGACCCCTGGAGACTCCAAAGTACTACTATGGGGGTACAGCAGTTATTTACACTTGGTACTAACATCTGTTCTAGCTGATCTGGCCAAAAGTGTTCCTGTGGTTCAGTGGTAGAGCATTGCATTAGCAGCGCAAAAGGTTGTGGGTTCGATTCCCAGGGAACACGTTAGGTAAAAAATGTTAGCCTGGATGCACTGTAAGTTGCTTTGGATAAAAGCGTCTGCTAAAGGCATAAATGTAAATGTAAAACTGATACACTAAATAAATCCAAGGTCTAAAACTTTAGAAAGACGTGACCATAGCCAGAACAGCCCACTTACCTGTCAATCAACCACTGCCAATTACATAAAATAGGTTAACTTCAAGTAAAACTAAGGATAAGAGCTTTAAGTTAAATGTTTCATTGTGCTTTCCACATTAAATGTGCTTAATAAATGTAAAATACAATGATTTGACTTTGTGCATCAAGATCACAAAGGGTCTATTGTAAGTTCAGTGTAAATGCAGCGAAACTGATATCAGAAGACAAGAGAAAATAATAATATTTCACTTGCTGGTTTGATAGAGTGCCATGAGAAACACCTCAATACAATCTAAATTGAAAAAGTTAACTTTTTTCCTTCTGGAATAAATATGTGCTATTTTCGTGACTGGCAAAACAACTATTTTCTGAGAGGCAATGGGGTGTCATTTGGCAGAACAAATTTCTCTTGATGTGGCAGTGGGAGAGGATTTAGAATTCCTGTGACAGTTATATTTCCTCTTCCTCTGTAACATCCTTTACACCGTTGTCCCCTCATCGCTGTCACTCAAACAGGCCCGGGATCAATATAACGTCTGGACTGATTTTCTACTTTCATCCTGAGAGAGATGTCAGACTACAGTGGAGGAAATGAGTTCTGGCTCTGATGCCGTTTAAATGCTGTTTTCGATTTTAGTCTGATAATTTACTATGCACTATTCATCATCCAGTGAAGGACTTTTTTCCGATTTGCCGTTGAATGGAATGACCCTGGGTGAAAAGAAACCGATCATCTGTGCTGATGAGGGTGTCTTTAAACAAAAATGTGACTGTTTTGCACAGGTCAGAATCTTCAATCGATAAATCAACATCAGTTTATTTGTTCCATTCTGAGTGAGAAATAGTATTTTGTCTATTCCTTGGAAAATACAAAATATTGATCATTAAGAAGGCTTTTTTTCCATGGCATGGATGATCAAAAATACCTGATCAATATGCTAAATGGATGCTGCTTAAAATATAATAGTGATGAAGACTATACATACTCTTTTGCCAGGAGGTCCTGGTGGGCCAGCTTCGCCAGAAGGACCAGGAGGTCCCTATAACAGAGTGAAGGAAGAAACTGAAACAAAAACAACACAACTGAACCAGGCTATTGTAGATAATAGACTTTAGGTTTAAAACTAAACTTTTCATAACTTAACTGTCTTTTATAATTTTGTGAAATTCATTGAACACAATTAAGAGACACTGGGGTTTCAAAAGCATGCTAATGTTGGATGGATACAATTTTACAAAATTATTCAGCTGTGTGATTGATTTGATTCTAAAATGATAAACTTCTAATCAGAGAAGGGAAGCTGTATGCATTTCTGTGAAAGTTTGTTGCATAAAACAAACCTCCCCTCATTAAATTTTCATAGAAGTGTGGCTTATAAATGGGCCTCACAATGAGACTCTCACATTTGTAAACCTGCAGATTCAGATACATTGAATTTAACGGTAAATTAACCAATTTCCTTGTACTGGAAAATCCAAATTACTGTAATAAATGTTAATAAGGACTGCAATTTATTGGCTGCCACTGTAGGCTTAGGCAATTATGTTTGACTTCCTTATATCAAACAACAGTTTATTAATCTGTCTGTACTGTATATATACTTACGCTAGAGGCAAAAACAATGCTCTGCAATTTTATGCATACAGCAGGAAATTGTATTGGAAGACAAACAAATAATTGAAAAAGTAACTTTTTAATAAACTATAGTCAAAGTTATTGCACCTAAATATTGTTAATACTTACAGGTTGACCAGACTCTCCATCCTCTCCTTTTTCTCCTGGGCCTCCATCTATTCCCTGATAATTTAATAGACAAAATTTCAGAGACAAATAAATTGACAATTGAAAAAACAAGTAAACGTCTTGCTGACTATTTACACTGCAAAGATTTTTAATCATTCAAAGTCAATGGTAAATACATGTAACAGACCTTTTTTAAAAAAAAAAATTAAAATAAAAATAATAATAATTTACAGGGCTTTTAGTGATGGATTTTAGCACTTACAGCAACACCTGGCTCACCGGGTGGACCTGGGTCTCCAGGAAAACCAACAGGGCCCTATAGTAACAGATTGAAAACACAGGTTTAACAGAGTGATGTGTCAATAACTTAAACACTACATTCTTTACTGTATGCACTTAATTTCCTTAATTATTATGACCGACAAAACAAAATTTATCAGTTGAAGGCACAGTAACATTTCATATGAATTACGATCTTTTATTCATCTTGGACACATATAATCCTTTAATAATTTCTAATTAGTGGAGGAAGTCTCATATTTGGGGCAGTTGTGGCTTAATGGTCAGAGAGTCGTACTTGTAACCTGAAGGCGTCAGGTTCAAGTCTCAGGTCCGGCAGGAATTGTCGGTGGAGGGAGTGAATGTACAGCGCTCTCTTCCACCTTCAATACCATGACTAAGCTGAGACCCTTGAACAAGGCACCGAACCCCCACTGCTCCCCAGGCGCCGCAGCAAAAATGGCTGCCCACTGCTCTGGGTGTGTGTTCATGGTGTGTGTGTGTGTTCACTACTGTGTGCGTGCACTTGGATGGGTGAAATGCAGAGGACAAATTCTGAGCATGCGTCACTATACTTGGCCACACACCACTTTACTTCTCACTTCTCTTATTTAATCAGCATAATCCATCTAAACCTCACTGTTATAGCGGCTTCTAACATTTCATGCCTTATACATGCATAAGATCTCATGCCAGCTGTATCACACTTACAGGATTACCCTTGGGTCCATCATCTCCAGGGGGTCCTTTGGGACCTGCAGGTCCAGCAGCACCAGGGGGACCAGCTTCACCTTTCTCTCCTCTCTCACCTTTTGGGCCCTGCAGCATATATAACAAAGATGAAAGTGCCGAATAAAGAGCCCTGAGGCACTCCATGAACAAACCCCACCTGAGAACAACGAGTGCAGCCATGCTTTTCATTTTGATATAGCAATTCAAAAGAGTTAATCAGCCATTCATGTCAGTATTGAAAGGTTAGAATTTTGACAGGCTGAATTTCCATCTGTAATTTAGATATTCCATAAATAACAATGTTAATTTTTTAGATTTAATCATCTGATTTCTCCCACTGATGTCCACTTGTAATGTTACTCAAGGTTTTTGTGACATAAAGGTTTCTGAACAATGGACAAGTCACAAGTTCATGTATTTCTGGTGTCAGAAAACCAAGAAATAAAGCCGCTGTTTTTCAAGATTACTTTCCATAAATGGGCATTTTGAGTAAAAGTATATATATATATATTTTTACAGCGCACCTTTATTCTAAAAGTTCAAGGGAAATTTGATTTTTCATGATTGTTTTTCAAGATTACTTTCCATAAATGGGCATTTTGAGTAAAAGTATATGTAATTTATTATATGATGAGAGGAAAGACCTTTATTGGAATCATTCCTGCAATTTAGCGACTCACTTAGTGTGGCCGCTTAATGTGAGACAATCAATAGAGCCCGAGAAGCTTACAGGAAGTGATTACTCGCACCACCACACAGATCTCTCTTGAAGACTTTACTTACCCCAGGTCCAGGCTCGCCAGGAGGTCCAGGGTTTCCAGCTTCTCCTTGCTCACCCTGTTAAGGATATTACTAGTTATAAGGTGTTGCACAACACCATATAATTGTATTGTATAATGTTAACAATAATCCATTTGACCATTTGACTCTTTCCATTTGGAAATTTAATTCTAGTTTCTTCAACTTTAGACAATTAGTAGCTCTGCCATTTTGTTGCTTTCCCTTATGATTGAAGATCAGAGATGTCAAGTAGACTGATGGAATTAATCATATGTAGTGGACTCTAAATAAAGCTGCATGTTGTTTCCTGGTTGTTTCTTAGCTTAGATGGTCTGGGCTGTAGTGAACATAACATTTCGGCTTCTAATGGATGTAATATCATGGTGACCTGTTACATATACTAAATTCATCTCCACAGCCAGCCACAGCATTAAATATTGATGGCCTGTGGGCCTGCCAAATAGCAGTGAAATGGAGGGGTATTTTCAGAACTGCGGTAATGTAGGAATTAATCGTTTTGTTATACTAATTCAGACAAAAGGATGACACGAATATTAAATGAATGAAGTCTGTAACAGATATTTAAAACAGGACCATAGACACCATATTTCTGGGAATAAACACTGAACCTGGGAATATTCTTACCTTCTCACCCACAGATCCCATTCCTCCTATTCCACCAGGAGGACCTTGTGGACCCTTCAATAAAAGAAGTTGATTTGTGAAGAGGCATACGTGAAAACCATTATCACTAAAGCCATTTAGTTAAAGTGGTGTCATTTAATGGATTTGCCAATGGGAAAAATGTTCAATGTTGAGTGATGGTCTTACATCAGCACCAGAAGGACCTTGAGGACCTCTGGGACCAGGTGGGCCAGGGGGACCCTGCGGTGAAACAAGAAGAAAGACAAATGAGACTTTACTAATAGTTGTAGGTTAAAACATAAATAAAATAAAATAAATGCAAAATAAAATTAAAAGCAAAATAACACAAGAATAAAAAGAACACTTAAAGGCTTGATTAGCACAATTTTCTTTCCTGTATTCATGTATTTCATATTTAAATTATAAGTCGTGTCAAAGGCAGTCAAAAATAAATAAATAAATTAAAACTTACAACTATAGTTAATAATTGGTTAAAACATCTTACCATAGGACCAACATCTCCATTTTCTCCTTTCTCACCAGGTGGTCCAGGAAGACCCTGTAAAAAAACAAACAAATGAATATTCTTGTATTTCTGTGGATTTATAATAATAATGTCCATATTTTTATATACTATAGTACACTGACATCAGCAACTGTGCAAACAAATGTGCAAAGACACACTGTTGCTATGAGGCCAAAATGGGCCCTCTGATGAAAAGAGAAGAATAATCTGGCTCAGATGCAGTTACCGGAGGACAGCAATAATGCTTCATTTCAGAATTGGCGGAGAAAGGCAAAAGGGCCATATGGCAAATGGAAGAGGCAGAGGCGGACTGCTGGTGTGTTTATTGAGTTTCACTGTCTGTCATCTTGAAATCTAAGAAAGCAGCTAATATCCTTTGTCAGATTTTTACCTCATGTTCAATGTGAACACTATATTGCTTGTCACCTTTTCATAGGTGGCAAATAGCGAGGGGTGAAAAACATAGAGGACATTCAACATAAAGCAGAATATGAAAGGTATTTTATCCAGCACAGAAAGTCATCCATGCACAGCACAAGTTTCATTTGAACATTTGGGGAAGGACACGTCCCCCATCAAAACACTATTACTCCCTAAAAATGCACCTAGGATTAAGAGAAACACATTTTAAATCCAACACATTGTGGGAATAAATGGGCCACCAAAAAGAAGTTAGACAGGCAGCAGTGTGCGGCAACATTTTATTTGATGCTGCTCTCTGCTGAGGGGCTAGCTGAAAAATTCATGGTGTTTTTCAGCTTAATTAATGGCTAATTAAATGTTTTACCCAGCAGAAAAGGTGAAACATCCATCAGTGAGAGTAACCAGGGAAGCATTTGTGTTTTAAGGAAGTGCAAAACACTATATCATCAGAGACCTCGGGTAAAACACACCTGCGCAGGCGAATAAACAAGCTAGACATGTGACCCCGGTATCATGCATGTTTGATTCTTGACATTTACTCCCTAATTGCCTTGACTTCAGGGGCTGCTCACTCAAAGCTGTTTCTTCATTAGCTGTGACATGTCAGGAGTGAGGACATCTAAAGTCTAATTTTGTCTGATATTTACTCGCCTAATACCCAGGTGCCCTATAGACTTTGCAGACCAACACATTCTCACTGACCGATTCTCATGCTGGTAAGAGATCTCATCGGGAAGAAGCCCTTTTTCAGAGACCATTAATATAAACACTCATTAAAGCCTGAAGGGTGTGTGTGCACTGCTCTAATATCTATTGGACCGGGTCACTAAATGCAATTAATAAAATCCAAATGGAAGTGCATTACGCCCAATTAAAACTCAGTTGAATCAAATGGCTCCGAGATTGGTGGTATAAGAGGACTACAGGAGCAGTCGATGTTACTCCATTACAGTGATGACTCGCCTTCAGAGGAATCAGCTAACTGATGGATAGAGAAATGGCAGAACCTTGAGGCTGCCAATCATAATATGATCAAATGAAAAGAGAGATAAGATGATTAATATAAATCTTCTACAAATACAGTGTTTACCAGTCAAACATGATATGAATGCTGATTTGTATGGTTCATACATATGGTTCATGATTTGTATGGTTCATTATTATAAAATAAGTTTTTGAATAATAATTTAATAATTATAATAAAATAGTATAAATTCAGCTTTGCTATCAGGAATAACTGATATTTTAAAATGTATTAAAAGAGAATACATTTATTTTCAATTATTATAATATTATTGTATTTTAATGAAATAATTGTAGCATGGTGAGCATAAAAGACATTTTTTAAAAACATTACAAAATGTTACTGTATATATGCATTTAACATAGGGAGAAAAAAAATGCATATGAGTTCCAAACATGTTTGTTCCAATTGATCAGAAATGGTGAAGTTGTGGAGTAATATGCAATATTTTAAAAATTAATTTTTGGGCATTTTATAGCCTTTATTGTGACAGTATGTTAAAAAAGGTAAGTGAGAGAGAGAGGGGGATGGGATCAGGAAAGCTCTGCGAGCCGAGACTAGAAGTTAGGATGCTTGAATCGCAACTGTGCTGTACAGTATGTTAGCGCACTGTCCACGAGGCTATCTGCACGGACATAATATGCAATATTTTTTTGCCTAATTGGTATGAATAATGCCAGATTATTTAATGTTAGATTTATTAGTCAATAATGGTAATTAAATACATAAGTTTGAATATATTTGATTGCATACATATATTTGAATTGCCTTTGATGAGACAAAATTGAGAACTGCGGTATATTTTACAATTACTAGCCTCTAGTTAAAATGACTGTGCAAACACTTTGGGACTGATATTGCGCAAAAAATCTTTTCTACTTTTAATAAATTTGCTAAATAGTAGCATAATTAAATTGGTAGTAATTATACTGTACCACCAGCGAACCAAAATTGAAATTGTTAATGCAATGGACCCTGCTCATGCATGTCTGTATTGAGTCTGGACTTATTCACAGGGCGTTTCCAGCAGAGGGGGAATCAAAAGGAAATCAATTCACATCTCAAACAACTCCCAGTGCATCTACTGCCTAGGGCCACCAGTTAACGTTGTTTGTACAGCATTAGTCTGAGTTACCATGGGACTGGGAACTCAGTGCTACACAAAATAAAAATGTTAGCTCATATCTGGGCCGTCATTGGCACTCACCTGCAGACCGATGGGACCGGGAGGTCCAGGAAAGCCTCGGGGTCCTTCATCTCCCTTCTGTCCAAACATACCCTGCTGTCCACGAGGACCCGGTTCACCATCAGCTCCCTGAAATAGGCATAAGTCAGAGTTGCAATGCATTTCATTAAATTCAAAATGACAGAAATAATAGATTAAATGATTCTGGATGTGTAGTCAAGACGTACAGCAGGTCCAGGAGCTCCAGTAATTCCCTGAAGACCAGGTGGACCTGGTGGACCCTAGTGGACAACACAATGAAGAAGGTGTTCAGAACAACAGAGCTGTACTAAGAGATGGGAATCTCCAGGAATTCAACAATTCTGGTTCCTCCATCATTCAATTACTGACTCTTCTAGCACTTTTGAGGGAATAATTCCTTTTAGTTAGGTCATTTCGAGTTAGACATAGTATGGACTGACAATTTAAATATGTATATTTATGTGTTCAAGTGTACCATGTGTATAAATAAAGATTTTACAATGTAATTTACTCACCTGTTCACCTTTGTCGGCTTTGCTTCCCTTCTGGCCTGGTTCGCCCACTTCTCCCTGCAAGGGTTTTAAAGTCAGTCATGCAAAATCCATTTGATGTTTTTAAAACTATATAATGCATAAATCACAGACTGGTGAATATAACTGAAAGAAACTCCATGTTGAAGTAAACGGTTTACTGTGCAGTAAAATATATGCCGTCGACCTGCATGGAGTTTTACTGTAAATTAAATGCTATATATTGTCTCTGAAAAAGCAGACATGGCCAGATAAAGCATTTCTACAACATATTCTTGGCACGTAAACCCATGAAGCTTGTTACAGGATACCTATGGAGAGACAACGTTTATGGTACCCTGCGCTAATTTGATTATAGGCTGCCTTTGCTGCTGATGATGATGGATTGGCGGCAGGGGAGAGCGACTGACAGATAGGCATGCGTTTCAGATGGCTGTGCAGTGTGTGTTTGTGATGATGAAGAATGATCGCTGACCAAAAAGAGAGGGCGAGGAATTCTGGGAAGAGATGTGAGATATACTAGAGTGATAGAAGAGAAATTATTTTCTTGTTTTCTAGTAGAACACCCAGTACAATACAAAGTAGAATTTCTAGTAGAATACTCAATACGAAATCTTAACATTTTTTTTTTTTTTTTTTTTTAAATAAAATAAAATGAAGAAAAAAATTGAGACACAACACTTTAGAAGATACTAAGACTTTTCTTGAATTAAATGTATTTTTCTTTCATACCTCACTGGCAAATAGTTTTTTAAAAGGAAAACTATGTTTAAAAACTCTTTGCCAACAGGATCAGATAGATACATTCACTGAAAGCTTTTTAATTTGACTCATTTTATTTTACTTTATTTTTCACTGTGTAATGAAGGTTTAAAATTGATGACTGAAAACTTCCATTTAATTAGTATGAAAGTTAAGATGAAGTGCAATCCATTACAGTCCTGCGGTGGTGACTTTGAATTGTCTGTGTTAACTGACACATCAAGAGAATCATTGTATTAATGTATCGTCTATTTTTGGTAATGTAATGTGTCCCCTCTCTACTGTCTAAATGTATTAACATGAATCGAAATCGCAATTAACCTTGTCACCATCTTCTCCAGGTGGACCCTGAGGTCCTGCTGGCCCTGGCAGACCAACTGGACCTTGTACTCCATCCCGACCGGCTGGACCTGAAGGACCTCTCTCTCCCTGAACAAAGACATGTGATAAAAGATATAAATAGTGCTAAGGTGGAGGCTATGTGGTTACTATGCAGTAAGAAACCTTCAACTATTCACTGTCACTCATAAATGTCTTATGTAATATAAGAAACACAAATTGATTATCGTTGTATCTAATCAGCACAATTACCGGTGCACCCTTCTCTCCAGCAGGTCCCGGGGGTCCCTGAGGTCCAGTACGTCCAGACAACCCAATGGGGCCAGCAGGTCCTGCTGCTCCTCTCTCACCAGGGGAACCCTATGACAAAGAGTGACTTAACATATTTGACATTTAGACACTCCATAGACATATACATGCTACACAAGTCTGATTTACTGAAGCATATACTACATTAATATGGTTCTAAAAATCTAGCATACCTAACGTATTAGTCATGTATAAAGGATTAAACTGGTTTTTCCCAAATGACCAACAAACCACATCTTTTTAAGGATGTATTTTTAGTGCTCAAAATCCAAATGAGGAGCTTTTGCTTATGAATGATTCTGCTCTAGCCTGAAAAATCAAGACATTTAAGACAATTTTCAGAATGTTTCTTCTGTCGACTGCATAAATAACTCCATAGAAACATAGAAAGCTAGCTCTTTGTAAAGGTTATATATTTAACCCTCATTCCCCGGAGGAGGAAACGGAGATGTTATATCCCGTAGGCATAATTGCTGTACCACTGCTGAATAGCCAGGGACACATGTCTTGTCTCCTAAACGTGAAACGTAATGTGCGTTTCACATGCTCTTCCTTATATACCATCTTGCGGTGCAGGGTCCGCGATGCAAATCTCACATGGCAATGTCCGTTGGCTTGTTTTGTTACACTTGAAGATGGTTGGGCTCTCGGATGAGATCCCAATTTGTCAGTCGTTCTGACGTAACGTCTCTGTTCCCTCGTTCAGGGAATGGGGGTTACATATTTTTTTACGGAGTAAAGCAGTATTTTAATGCATTCCTTTTAAAAGTAATGTTCCCCAACACTGGTCAAAACTACTCCAGGCTAGCCGAACATGAAGAGCTCTATATAAAACAGCGCTGAGAAGTGAATGTTTATTAGATGTCTGTTTTTATGTTAGGTGGTTGCTAAGTGGTTGCTAAGGTGTTACAAGTGTTTTTGACATGTTTTTAGGCAAATGTTAGGCTGTTGCTATGCAGTTGCTATAGAGTTCTCAGTGTTTTTTTAACATGTTGCTATGCAGATGTTAGAATGTTGCTATGCAGTTGCTAAGGTGTTCTGATTGTTTTTGATGTTGTTATGCTGATGTTAAGCTGTTGCTATATGGTTGCTAAGGTTTTCTGATTGGTTTTGATGTTGATATGCTGATGTTAAGCTGTTGCTATTTGGTTACAAAGGTGTTCTGATTGTTTTTGATGTTGTAAAGCTGATGTTAAGCTGTTGCTATGCGGTTGCTAAGGTGTTCAGATTGCTTTTTATGTTGTTATGCTGATGTGGTATTAATTTGTGGTCGCTAAACTGAATGTTTTTAACATAAGGGGTTCTGAGTGTTTTTAATATGCTGATGTTAGACTGTTGCTATGCAGTTGCTAAGGAGTTCTGTGTTTTTAACATGCTACTATGCAAATGTTAGGCTGCTGCTTTACAGTGGCTGAGGTATTATGATGTTTTTAACATTATTATGCTAATGTTAGGGCAGTGGTTCAAATGCGGCCAACCATGCTGAACACAATAAAAAAAAAACTTTCAGTTTTACAATTCATTTTAGTTTTAACATTAATTTAAAAATGTACTAAACAAAGATATAATGTTTTTGTTATGTAAAATAATTTTGTTTTTCATATATTATTTTAAGACATGAGCAGACCTATTCTCACATAATTAACATTACGCATTTAACGAACACTTACAAGCGTGCACTTTGGCAGAATTCAATTCAAATAGTCATAAGCAGCCGTTAGTTCAGTAAAATTGAGCATCAGAATGGACACATTTGTTTAAGGGAGAAAAACGGAATGTGGAAAATGCCAGCGAAGGAACACATACAAACAAGGGCAGTCGCAGCATTGAAGGTAGGAGAGTGCTGGACTTTTGGCATCAACTTTCGGTTTGCCCCGCCACTCACTTGAAGATGTTCAGCCTGTCTTTTTTCCCTCCTTCTCCCAAAACAGCTTATACTACTGTTTCAGCTAAATTAAAATAATTCAGTTTTGTATGTAATGGCAAAGCGATTATATTTCGTTTAATTTTTTATTTTTTTTTATTAAGTTAATTACAAAAACGTTTGGAGAATTTTTTGGTTTTGTTTTTTAAATTAACGACAAATCGGCCAGCGGCAGACAGCGAGCTGATCATAGCCTATTTTTGATCAGTTTAGCCTTCTCAAATCATCACGACTTGCCTAAAATAAAATCTATAGATATAAAACAGTTCAAGCATATAACAATGTTTTAACGTTAAACCTAGATAAATGTGCGTTATATCCAATAGTTTGTGTGGAGAGTGCAAGCTAAAGCGTGCTTTGGAGTTTGCGGGGGATGGAGGGTGAAGCATGAGCACTTGAATTTTTTTCAGTGGATACGCCGTCATTTTTGCTCATAAAGGTAAGAGTAATACATCATTCATAACTGTAAAGGGTCTACTTTTATTTGTGTGCACTCACAATATCAACAAAATGTTGTGCTTCTATAAATTAAAAAGAAAAACAAACACAATGCGCTTTCTGCTGCCTCGTCTTGAACAGGAGTGCTCACAAAAATGAACCGAAACTCAGAGAATACATACCTCACAGACATGATAAATATATCGATAGAAAGCTTTAAATTACTAATTAATGAAATAAAACAAATCAAAAACAAAAACGCTTTCATTATAATCATAATCCGTAAAGATGCACTTTTCTCTAAAGGCGCGTCTGAGGAGATGGCAAGTCAGGATCGGCAACTTCATCCTTGTGACACCGTCTCAGAAAACACTAGTTTATAAGTAAATAATTCAAATATCTCCTTACTGTTTCCCCCTGACACATTCATGGTAATTACTTTTGCCATTGGTTTGCGGCAAGCTTTAGCCTATAGTGTGCATTTGAACGCAGAACTGTTCAGCTGCCCTGACGGCACATCGATATTTGATATTTGGATCAACATAGGCTACATTTGTGAATGCACATTTTCTGCAATGTCGAGCGTCAAGTCATGCTTCCATGCGCGTCTTACCGACTGCAACTTACAATTACAACTTCATTGTGCTGTTACTCCTTTCGAGCCGAATTTCACAAAATTGGTCAGCTCCCGACAGCATCGGGTGTTTTATTAATGGTGAGTATAATTATGTATTTACTTATTTATTTATTTCAGTGATATATATCATAATATTTAGACTATAATAGGCTATTATAAATCTGGTTGGTTTGAATTGGTGACAAAATATGTAAATGATATGCGAGTGGCCCGTGAAACTTGCACTTGGACCATAGTGCGGCCCAGTGGAAAAAAAGGTTGAGAACCACTGTGTTAGGGTGTTGCTGTGTGGTTGCTAAGGTGTTCTGGATGTTTCTAACATACTACTATGCTAATGTTAGGCCATCGCTATGTAGCTGCTAAGGAGTTCTCAGTGTTTTTAACATATTGCTGTATGGATGTTAGGCTGTTGCTATGCAGTTGCTAAGGTGTTCTGCGTGTTCTTAATGCAACGCTATGGAATTTAGTACCCATTTAAAAATCGTAAGTCCTATAACTTTCCTCAACAAGCCAATAAATTTGTGGTATCATATGTCTGTGGTACAAACAATGGGGGACAGTTTATGCACCTGATAATGATCTTTGCCTTTGCAAATACTGCTAATTAAGTCATTGCACTGGGACAGTACAGAATGTCTTCAACAAATTAAGATGAAATTGCCCAAACAACCTGTGCAATGCATTGCGACTAACAAGTGCAACAAGCTTCTGTACAACAGAGTGTAGAGAGAATTATACAATCAGAATGGCACAGCGACAGCTAAGAGGGGAGCTGTTGAAAGAACAAAAAACTTTCTGTTGGGTGACAAATCTACTTTTACTAGTGGGCGAACATGCCCTTAGACTTCTTATCTCTCTTTCTAAACGTGGTTTAATTTGTAGACCCCTGCATCTTCATACAAATGCAAATGTATCCTTTATCGGACTGACACAGCTGAATTTAAAACTCCTCAATGACTTTTCATCCATCCATTCTAATCTGGCAGCACACTGTCAAGGCCTGAAAAAGAGCAATTATAGGGTGACAATACTTATCTTTTTTTTCCTTAAGAGAAATGAATCGGTAAAGAAAAGAATGCGGTTTTAATTCGAGAAACTCTTGAGGACATTCAACGCCATGTCCGTCACATAAAATCTAATGAAACAGCTATAGTATAAAATGTCAAGAGGAGGTAATTACAAACCGGTGCTGTGAATTTATCTTGAGACACTCTGGTGGTCATCATCCCACCCTCTAGTGTTAACTAATGCCACTGCATGAGGCACTGTGAGAGACATTGATCCAACTGTCCGGTTCCGTTATCTCTCATTTATTAAGACTATGAATCGGTGGTGTACTCTTCTTTGTTTGTGCATGTGTTCGGTAGCAAAGAACACTTTTAAAATCCTTAATGGTGTTTTTGAGCCTTAGATCTTCCTGACCACTTCCTCAACCCTTTCAGACTCCTAAATATGGAATGTTGCTTTTGGGAGGATGAGCTACTCACACTGAATGATGGAAAACCATGGAAACAGAGTACTTACAACAGGACCAGGGGGGCCCTGAGGGCCCTCGGCTCCTTTCAAACCAGATGGACCCTGCAGAGGGCAAAAGAGAAAGAAGAACAAAATATGAATGAGTACATAGGCCTAACAAGAAGGTTCATATCAAAGTGTCAGCATTAGTTATTTTCTCTTGAGCATTAGCCAACACGTCATCTATTGATGCTCAAAGCCTGATATAAACATGTACTGTAGGTTTTAGTGCACCTGGCTTGAGCAAACAAATCTACCTGTAGCAGATAGCTGAGATAATACATCTACCACACAATATCACTGAAACATAATGTAGATTTCACATCGAAAGCTTTTGAGAACCAGTCAAGATGTACGAAATCCAATGGTGTTTGCCTTCATTATTTATTAAACCCAGTTTTAGGCATCTCTTATGCTAAGTTTGAATCTATGGAAGCGTGAAAGAGATTTGAGAACTATGGCTCTAATATCAGACTGTTTTTAAAACAAAGTTATCATATGGCTTTAGAAATATTGGTATATAGCACACACATCACATTGGGTTTTGTGCTTTTTGGAGCTTGGTCACTATATGCCTTTGTTTAGAAAGTTGCAAAACATCAGTAGCAAACATAAAAAAAATTCTCCTTAGATATTACATAAAATAAAGAAAGAGTTTGGAACGACATGAGGGCAAATGATTTTTGAGATGACAAAATTTCTATCCAGATGAATTATTACTTTGAGTCAAGGATCATTATGACTCTATTTCTGCTCTTTTTCTTGCTCATAAACTTAACTGCTTTAAATATTACCTTGAACACTGTGGGAAATACAAAATCATGAAAGGATAACGCTCTAATGAATTCCTATGAACTTCTATTCGTCAATTTCATGAATAAATACAGATATGGTGATCTCGTGCAGCTCTCAGATTTCACCAACAGTATTTTAAAGCTGTTTCTTAAAGAGAATAGCTAACCAAAAAATGAAAATACTGTTATGTTGCTGAAAACCTTGATTTTGAAAGAATGTTTCCATAGATTTGCAGTCAAGTCCCAAAAAGTAAAAAAAAAAACACTATAAACACAGTGCATACATGTATGTCCACATGTATTCTTTATTCCAAAGCCTCCATCTTCTGAAGTCATACCAATGATGTTATTGACATCCAACCTGTACCATGGACACCATATTTGGTTCAAAGGTTGTCACACAAGTAGATTACGACTAACTTCAGTCTGTTCCTCACTTGAAATAATGCACAAGTTGTATGGACCTCTTTTTATTGCGCTTTTTGGCACTTGTATAGTTATATGGAAAACATGACTAAAAAAACTTACATACTGGGTTATTACCTGATTGATATTTACTGGCCTCTTTTTCTCTCACAGGACAACAGTTGTCAGCTGGGACACAGTAAAGATCAAAGAGCTGACAAAACCTCTTGTGTGTGTGTATGTGAGGAGATTTGTGAATCCATATAAATTAACTTTTGGTTCTATAAACAACACTTTTAAACTAAAATGACACTAACAGAAAATACCATGTAACTGTGTATGATTCATGAACGTCCTTGTAGGTGCATCTGTGTGTGTGTGTGTGTGTGTGTGTGTATCAGGGCTCATGGAGCTGCTGTTATGTTTTGTGAGTGAGGGCTTGAGATTGCCTCTCTAAAGGGCAGACACACATTGGGGTCTCAGTAATGACTGTTGCTGTCCTAAGAGAGAGAGAAAAAAATCGCCCCAGTAGAAAACAATCAGGCAGAGCATGGAGAGCCAGTTTCTGCCACTGACCTTGAGATCAGACATCAACAATGAACAAACAATCTTGTGTCCCAAAATCTAATTGCCAACATTTCCAATGAAATCATTCTCTGGCCAGATAATTTATGTAAAAGACAACAACCCAGCTGCTTCAAAAGGTGGTAAAGGGAAAAACGTGGACCACGGTCAAATTAGCATAATGTATCTCTGCATTAAACAATGCAAAGTTTGCTTTTTTTAGAGGTTATACACCCTATTAAAGTCTTCGTGGAGTGTTTTGAAGTCCAATTCTGTGGATGTAATAAGCCAGGGCTGCTATCTAACTCCAGTCTACCTCTAAGATCAGGAGAATTTATTGCAGTGATTTATTCACGACGGGAGCATGATCTTACCGTCACTCCAGGAAGACCTCTTTCTCCTGGGAACCCTCTCAGTCCTGGAGGACCGTCTTTTCCTGGACTGCCCAGAGGACCTGGATCTCCCTGTGGATGGACAGTTGGCAGTTGAATATTTTATTAAACTTCAAAAATAATGAACAGAAAGATGAGACTAAATTAATTCTCAGCTGATGCTAATGAGCTCTTAACTGATGAAATGATCCTGAATTATTGCTAGCTTCAAATCCACCGTCGCTAGCGCTGGCAGGTCGATTTAATTAATATTTCTGACTCCACAGCATGATTAAAACTGCAGTGTGTAAATTCTTTATAATGAAACGTGTTTTCAAACAGATATTGAACAATCCATCTATTACAGTGGTCTGACAAACAGAAGCTAAAATTTGCAGGACCAAGACAAAGTTTTAAGCTCACATTTTTGGGGGAATCAAGCTGGAATAGGAACCATTCAAAACTTTGGTCTCGGATAATTTTTTTAATGCTCTTGGATCTTATGCTTACCAAGGCTGCATTTAATCAAAAATCCAGTGAAAACAGCACAAATGACTGAATGATAGTGTATATTATTGGTAGCTAATTGTTGTTAATAAAGTTTAAGCACTGATATGTTGACATAGTTCATACAGTATGTGACCCTGGAACACAAAACTAGTCTTAAGACGCTGGGGCATATTTGTAGCAATAGCCAAAAAAACATTGTATTGGTCAAAATTATCGATTTTTCTTTTATGCCAAAAATCATTAGGATATTAAGTAAAGATCATGTTCCATGAAGATATATTGTAAATTTTCTACCGTAAATATATCAAAACTTAATGTTTGATTAGTAATATGCATTGCTAAGAACTTTATTTGGACAACTTTATAGGCGATTTTCTCAATATTTTTTTTTTTTTTTGCATCGTCAGATTCCAGATTTTCAAATAGTTGTATCTCAGGCAAATGTTGTCCTAACAAACCACACAGCAATGGAAAGCTTATATATTCAGCTTTCAGATTATGTATAAATCTCAGTTTCGAAAAATTGACACTTAAGGTTTTGTGGTCCAGGGTCACATATTTCAGCACAATTAAATCAAGCCTGCCTAAAACAAGTATTAAGAATCCTAAAGTGTCTTGAGGGGATAACAAGTGCCTTCGAAGAGTAAACCTGCCTGAGGGGCTCAAGAGTGAATTTTGAGATTTAAAATTGCTAGAAAGCTTAACACTGTTTTAGCCTTTTAAAAAACCTCCACTTGACCTCTGTGTCTCTGCATATTGATCGGACCATTGAAAGTTAAATTGTTATATTCTGCTAATAAAAAGAGGAAACAAATGAGCGAAATCAGGAAAATGTCTGCAGAAAGACTGTGATTTTGACCGCTCAGACTGGGGCAGCATACTCTGCCTCCGGGGTGTTCACTCACGTCTGACAGCCTGTCTGAAGTGGGCCGATCAAGCTGATTAAAGTGTCTCCGTTTAGAAGTGGCAGAAATTGAAACTGAGACAGGAAGGTTGGACACTCACAGAAATTCCGTTCAGCTTTTAAAAGCCACGTCTACTAACAATTTAGACTTTATTTAGAAAGGGAATTCAGCAATTCTCGACAGTATGGAAGCTATAGCTCTGGAAAACTTGGACACACTTGGATAGAATGAGTTGTTGGTCAACAACTGATTTCCACTGGCTCTTTTTTCTTAAAGAAATATTAACTGGGGGTCATAATCAATCATTTTTAGTTCTGTTTGACTTTGCCTGCTAGGTGCTTTGTTTTTAGTTTTCCAATAAGAAAGGTTTGAATTTTAGCTTAACTATTGCTAATAAGGCAATCAATTATTTTCTGTTTGTATTTGCCCTCCATATATTCGATCTGGCTGAAAGTCATGTAAACATGAAAGTCATTCACCTTTGCACCTTCTTTTCCACCAGCACCTGGGAGACCCTGCTCTCCGGGGGGACCAGGGGGTCCAGGATGTCCTCTCTCACCAATAGGGCCGGTTTCTCCTGTTGGACCCTTTTAAGCCATTACAGACATATTTGTGAGATTAACAGGCAAATCCTTCTGCTTAACTAAACTATATATATATATATATATATATATATATATATATATATATATATATATATATATATATATATACATATAAAAAATCAAACCTAAATTTATTCAGCTTCAACATTTCATACATTATCCCAGTTTATTCGTTATAATTTAGAAAATGTTAATAAAATATGACAAGAACTCAAAGTTAAAATGTGTCAGAACAAATTAATCTTGATAATGTCAGATAACACTTAAACAAAACATGTTCAGGTCAAACGTCTGAATAATTTTTGGTCCCAAATTTTTATCAGTTTTACTGGTAGTCCACTGTATGAAGAATTTTTGGGGATAATATGTCACAGTTTACTTTATTTTGCTATCCTCACTTACATAAATTAACTATAGTGTCCTGCACCCGCTAGTAAAACAATATCGAAAATGATATCTGGTGTCTGAATAATTTTTGATTTGACTGTATATATATATCTTTGAATTTATAAATGCAAAAACATAAACACCTACCTGTGGTCCAACAACACCTCCAGGTCCTGGTGGGCCAGTTTTGCCTTGGAAACCCTAGAAAAATAAAATAAAATAAAATAAAAAAATCACATCAATTAATGCCTGAAAATAATCTACTAGTGGACCATCAAGTAAAAATAGATTTTATATGACACAGTTTCACAGGCAAAATGTAGCTGCAGTACTTCACACTAAGTTTATTGCTCTTAAATGTAATAAACAAGCATCTCCTACTGGGCCATGTCATTATTAATAAAGCTTCTGCCTGGATCAGACATAACCTCCATAACTCCTTCAGATTTACACATAACTCAGAGGCTCATTCAGTCCCTGAACACGCTCTCTTCCCACCGCTGATCAGTAATGTCTGCTATAGGTTATCGCTTAGGCTATTTGGGTGATCTATTAGTGTGAGTGATCAGAAACACTTACAGTTTCTCCCCGCTGGCCAGGATGACCGGGCAGCCCATCCTTTCCAGGTGGCCCCTAAAACACAGAACAGAGTGAAATATACTGTAAATGGCACATTTTTCAGCATCTAAAACAGTATAGATAAACAAGTACTTACAGGGGGGCCCTTCGGTCCTGGGAAACCAACGGAACCCTGGGGCCCTTGAGGTCCCTGAAAAAGACAGGAAAATAGATTTAATTGGTGAGAAGTCTGTTGTTTTACTTAAAAATAAGACAAAAAAGCAGTGCAGATGGTTTAATAATGGCGATATCAGAAATGTAGGAACAGTTCAGATTTCAGATTCCAACTGAGAAACAGAATAAAAAAACAGGAAAACACTGAAAAATGGAGGACGAAACGAGAACAGGATTTCATGGTAGAGATAAACAATGCAACATCAGATTTCGAGTGATGTGAGCCTTGGACAATAGCCTTCCAGTGGTCTAATGCTCAGGAGCTCTTCATAAATCTATAATAGCTTCCAGACAGAAACACAGGTTTGGTGGTAAGTCCTCTTATCTGGAGAACACCCACATGCTGAGCTAATCCTCACTGCGCTTCCTGCTAAAGCACCCTCTCTGAGCGCTTCAAGCCGTACACCATCTCACTGGAGATAGAATGATGGGATAAAAATGTATGCTGCAATGTATTCTGGGTGGCACTTACTCTCTCACCGGGTGGGCCAGGTGGACCGTCGTTGCCTGCTGTGCCCTGTTGGATAATGAGAGAGAGAAGCATAAGGACTGTGCAGTGAAAGTGACTGACAAAAACAAAGCCTGAAGAAAGCAGTACCTTAGGGCCTGGCTTTCCTGTTGGCCCTCTGACACCGCGTGCACCACGGGGACCCTAAAAATTCAGGATATTTAAGACTCTTTGACTTGCATAATTAAATTCAGCAAAATTAAATAAAAATGGAAGTGCAGTACATACCGTCGGACCTCTTTGACCTCTTGGACCAGATTTCCCTGCCACTCCCTTTGAAAAGAAAGAAGAAAAATGAGTGTGGTTGGAAATTGAGGGTGAATTCAATAGCTAGACAAAGCAAATCCAATCGCTTCAGTTGTTGCCGTTCTTTTTGCCAAGATGAGATGGCAGTGTGTATGGGGGGAAACAAGCATTGGATACCTTCCCCGAAGATTTCTTGGAGTCACAGCAATATTTGTTTCTGATGAGGTGTAGGTGTATTAGAAGCACACACTGTCATTTTGCTCCCTTCTCATGAGCAGGATCTAAACACTTGGGAAAATAGCAGCTAACCTGACATTTAGTTATGAATAATCATAAATGCTTAGGGCACAGTTGCTTTTGCTAAGAGGTTTCCCATGAACAGACAAACCCAAGGTTTGTTTGCAAGTGAGAGCGATTCCCTTTGAATTAATGGGTGAGACTCTCTCGAGGGAAATATTCGATTCGTTTTCTTTAGTCAGCACAATTGAACCTTTCCATGCATGTGGGTTCGAGGAGTGTGATGTACAGTATGCAGAGCCAAAGCACTTTTTGTGCTTTGTGTCCGTGTGTTTGTACAAAGTCATCATACAAATCCTTTCATAAAAGGAATCAATCAGCCTTTTTCACATGTTTGTTATAATGCAGTGTGCACTTCACACAAAGCAGGTTGGAAGAATCCATCTCACCCTGGCTCCTTTCTCTCCGTTGGCTCCTGGGAATCCGGAGAAACCGGTCGAACCCTGCAAATCAAAGAAAAAGACTTAAGGGAGGAAGAGAAGGCAGCAGGACCTGCATATTAATGAGGGATGAACTCCAAGAGTCCCGACTCTCCTACTGATTCCGACATTTACGTGCCATTACAATCTGTTAGCATTAGCATCTTTGGCTTTGCTACTTCCAGTAGAGTTTTAAATAGCTGTGAGACTGCTTTGTCCCTATTGTTGGCAAGCTTTTTTCTCAGAATAATTCAGCGGTTGAAAGATCGACTTTGAATGCATATGATATATCCCAAGATAAACAAAGCCGATCTTGATGATCAGTTTCCTTGTTTTGTTTGCACAAGACTAAGCTCAGGAGAGCTTCAGGAAGGGATCGCTTGTCAGAGTGGAAATACAACAGGGTCCACCGAGTACAGAGGTCCAGGCGTTGGAAGAAAACAAATGGCCACTCAGTCAGATAAACAACCAAACAGAGTTAATATTAAGAGCCACTACTGATGAGTCTTAACCGCTCTCATTCTCAACTCTTGTCTGTCTCTTTCGCTCATTTTCAATGCAGTAAATTAAAAACAGCTTACCCACGTTCCTCAATCCTGGCAGCGGTATAAGCATTCAAGAAAGAAAATCAATAGATTGTTTTACACATTCATTTTAAGGTCAGGCCTCAGAGTCGGGTCCTGCAGAAATCAGGTTTGATTTACCACAAAGCATATTATGAAACTGAAAAGGTGAGACATGGACGAATAAGCAATGACACTCTATAAAAAATGCCACAATTCTGACGCCAGCAACCACTCAGACAGTGATGGCTGGTCTTCAAAAGTGCACTTCATGGTAATTTGAGAGTTGGCAGGCTGTTTGAATCCATTCCAGAGATGATGGCATGTCAAAGTGCTTGTAATCACATCACTTGTCTGTCGTTTGTTAATGCTGCTAAATAGAAACGGATTTACGAGACTGTAAATTTACCACCGGCGTCAGCACCTTTGCTATAGGACTGGGCTTTATTCCATCTTATTCAAGTAAATTCAAGATAAGCTTTAAAGCTGAAATATGTCATTTCTACTATTGGCACCAAAAGGAACTGCAAAAATAGTGAATGAGACAAACAAAAATCTCACACCATTGGTGGAGCCTGTGTCGAGTCAACTGGCGCATGCAAACAAACAGAACAAGATTTTTATAGCCTAACACCTCCAATATGTGTACTTAATATATTATATTAAAAGGGAGTTGTCTGCAGAAAAAGTTTAGAGAAAAATACTGGAAACAAGATTAAAATTAAATTAAATTAAAATTAAAAATTAAAACAAAATAAATTCATAAATATTAAATAAATCATAGTAATTACATAATTTTACACTGTCTTTACAATATCTTTTTAATGGTTGGAAATTAAGTTTCAAATTTAACTTTATTAAATTAATCACATTCTGAAAGTACACATTTTTGGATGAAGCAAAAATCTTCCAAGAATATATTTTAATTAAAAATTGCATATTCTAAGAAAAAAAGTTTTATTATCTTATGCAGTTTTAATTCACATGTATATTTATCTTATTTTATAATGTTTTAGGACACAAAAAATACTAATTATAACCAACTGTGAAGCACACTCCATATTAATTTACCAAGCAACATTGCAAACTGTGTACTGAAAACTCATAGTGCCTGTATTGACGCCAGAATTTGTCAAAGAAGGTCTCCAGACCTCCAAGGCCACTTAAGGTCTAGTTTGGGGCTGGCTTGAGCCAGATTGGGTACTGCTGTTACAGCTGATGCTGTTGTTGATGAAAGGCGCTGAGGTTGGACACAGGCATCTGTGCTCCGGCTTCTCCTCACTGCCTGCGTGACCAGCATCCCCAACAGCACAGGGAACAATCTTGGCATGAGCTGCTCATTTTAAAAAAGCCTCACTCGGTGCAGCATGCATAATGCATTCTCAGGAGGGCATTAGTTCATGCTAATGAGCTAAGTTGTTGTTTAGCTCATAAGTGAAACAGTCGTGATGCAGGTACAGGTGTCATGTTCAATTTAAGTGCATACCTTTGGCCCTTGACGTCCTGGATAGCCGGGCAATCCCGGAACACCAAGTTTGCCCTGATGGAAAACAATCCAAGGATCATTAGTGCAAGAACATCTCTGGACAAACAAACATCTCATTTGATATTCATATTCCAAACACATACCCTGCATCACTTCCTGATGCCCCATGCATTGCTAATCAACTAATAATGGTAATCCATAATTAACAAGCAGCGTACCTTTTCTCCAGCAGGTCCCAGGGGTCCAGATTCACCATTGGGACCCGCACGACCCTTCGGGCCCTCTGGTCCATCCTCACCTCTGGGTCCAGCCAATCCAAGCTCACCCTAAACATGCACAGAAATCCAGCCAGTCAGTGCGGTCCTTCATGGGATAAAATTAGAATGGACACTGTTTATTTACCCTGTCGCCTTTGAGACCCATGTCTCCCTTGAAACCCGGGAAACCATCCTCGCCCTAAAAAGCAGAATGAAACATTAGGGAAAACATATAGAGTGATGAAGCAATAACATCTGCATATAAATACTGCACTATTAATTCTTTAGCATTGTACTAGATCTCCACCTGCTGACAATAATGCAGTACTGCAACACTGTCAATGATTTCATTCAGTCTAGAAGTTACAATGTTGTGTTTATGGAATAAATTTGACTCAACCTGTGCTAAAAGCTAGATGTGTACTAATGGCTAAAAATAAGCTAGCAGCAAAATGTATGCTTATTGTTATGATACACAGTGTTGATCTATGATTGAATTCTCATTCTCTGTCACCAAGCATCAGTCTGAATCTTTCACACATGTATGATGCATTATGCAACTTGTGACCACCTGACAGCACTTGACTAAATTTGTGCAAACAGATAAAGTGAGGAAACATCTAAAGGTATGCTAACTGTTATAATTCATAGTGTTGATTTATGATTGAATTCTCATTCTCTGTCATTAAACATCAGTCTGAATCACTTGCCTACATGTGCATGATGCATTCTGCAACTTTCAGACCACCTGATGGCATTGTCAACTCAATGAATGCCTTATTTATTTGGATATGGACACTCAGTCTTGTTATGATGGCACTACAGTATCAATCTCATCCTCAGTTAAGTGACATTTTTTTCTACATTGTTAATTACAGCCGACTGCAATCTGGACGTACTTAATGGTGATTGAGTGATTTTATGTCTTGAATAAGTGTTATGACACTTTCTCTGCATGATTAAACAGCACTTATGACATGATGTTTAAGTGGAGAGAATGTGTAGAGGCTATTGGACACTTTATGCAGATTTAGTGACCAGTAAGTGTCATTGCAATGATTCTTAGTACAAGAATTAACTTCTAGCGGATACTGTGGATAAATTCTCCTTTGCCTCATTCAAAAAAGATATGTTTTTTTTTTTTGCGTACCTTCTCTCCTTTGCCTCCCTTCAGTCCACGAACGCCATCAGCACCCTGTAAGACAGAGAGCATGTGATCAAGCAAAGATCGCAAACTTAATGCATACCAATAAATCTCTGTCAAACACAAAAAAATGCCTTACCTTCACACCGCGAGGGCCAGGATAGCCGATGGGGCCCTGGGGACCGGGCTGGCCCTGAAAATGACAACATTGAAAAATTACGAAATGTATACGGCAGACAACAAATATCTGTGGCTGAGGTAACCTTGCCAGAGGTTTATAGCTAAACACACTGATCAAATACTTTCAAACAATGTTTTCTAAATATGAAATTGAATTAAACAGTCAACAGAAGAAAACCATAGTCAGGGACAAATATTACTTTGGACAGACAGCTAAAAGATCAAGACCAAATGCTCTGCAAGACACATTTGCATCAGAGAGCAATTCACATTAGCAATTTCAACTGCTTTTTAGCTGCCTGGCATTAGCATAATCACAAAATTAAATACTTTTTAAATAATAATCCATACAGAAATAATATTACATAATATAAATCTGATCGACTAGTACACATTCTGCTTAAATGCCCCCTAAAATTGTGTTTCCTAACCAAAGCTCCTTTCTCTCCAGGTGGACCCTCTTTACCAGGATGACCCTGTAGAATAAATACAGGTAATTAGTATAAAGTGACAGGTGAGAGACATGAGTCACAATAGCTATAGTACTCAAAGTTTGTTATAAATATCTAAAGATTGTGTTCTGAGTAGATTGAGCTGCAGATTCAACATGCATCTTTGCTATAATGCTTCTATAGCATTGATTATGTCAGCAAGCAAAATGTGTAAGAAGATAGACAATCAGTTATGGTCTTTGTCCAATTTATAGTCAACAGGCTGTGAAATATGTTTCAATCATCAGTAGTTTAGCAGACATGAATCACTTGATATATCAGTATCACTGATACTTACAGGAGGTCCATCTGCGCCAGGCAATCCAGGCAAACCAGACCTTCCCTGAGGTCCCTGTATGAAGAGACAGAGAAAAAGAACTTCGATTGGATTAAGAAGTATTTCTAAGACCACAGATGCCCTACAGGAAACAACACGCACTGAATCATAAACCAGCGGTCTTACGGAAAATTAAATGAATGCTACAGAAATAAATGCATGCTCCAGTGATGACTAAGTCACATCTATCCTGCACCAAAGCTCAATTTGCATTTATTTATGTATCCAAAGCAAAACAGCAAAACAATATAAATATAAGTGATTGATAACACTACCTGCAGCTTGTTTGCAGAATGAAATCAAATACTTGCTTTCAGGATGCTGATTGCAAAATTAGTGCATGTTTTGCTCTAGCAAAAAACATATACATTTCTTAAATACATTTCATAGCATTTTTGCTTTCGACTACCATTTGTAAGGTGAAGAAGTCTTGTATTATCCTAGCTTCCTCAGAGCCAAGTTACTATTATTTGTTCAATTATCAGCTGATTTTCACATATATAAATGATTCTCAAGACATTATGATTTTTAAACTCCTTCGCAGATTATAAATTAAATAAGAAATGAAGCAATTCCAAGATATATTATGAATACTTTTTTATCATTAAAACTAAATCTTTACAATTTTTCAGATTTTTGTTTATATGAGTCCATTGAATAAATTAGAAAAATTATATTTTATATCACCATGATATGTTACATAATCTTTCTTTTTGGTCTCAATCTGTTTGAAGGAAACTCCTGAGAATTATATGCATGAAAAGCACGAAAGACTTACTTTTTCTCCAGGTGGTCCAATGGGGCCCTGTGGACCTGGAAGACCCTGCACAACAGAAAACACACAACAGACATCAAGCTTTGTTACCATAGAAGCAGGGTGAGGGGGATATAGAGGGATAGTTGTGTGGTAGAGAGGAGCCCAAACTGATGACTTACACCCAATAATGGACTTATTGTATTGTCCCTGTGTGTGTGTGTGTGTTGGCAGGATCACTCATGTTTGCACAGTGTGCTTGAGTGTGTGTGCATACACACGTGTGTTTACTGTGTGTGTGTGTGTTTACAGTGGCCGATTCAGTGTATTTGTGTATGCGCTGACCAGGAGTTCACTCCAGGGAAATCTGAGCTCACTGCTCTTATTCGAATGCTGCAGGTGGGGCGTTATGAATGAGATGCTTTCAGCTGCCCACTTCCTATCAGCCCAGCAGAGGCTTACAGAAATATTTCAGATTCTTTACCATGCCCTCTGAGATTGAAAAATTATAGTGGGGATGAGAAATTGGGCTAAATAATAAGTCAGAATTCAGATAATCAAATAATTAAATATTTAAGCCTGTAAATCAAAATCAAAAAATATATATACACACATATAGATATTTTATATATATATATATATATATATATATATATATATATATATATATATATATATATATATATATATATACACACACATACACACATAGTAGTGTTATTTTAGAATCATTGAGATACTTTGGTATAATTTTATCGTTTTTGATAATATTTGAAATTAGATTTTATTTTATTTCTATAAAAATGTAATGTTAATTTTGTTGTGTTTTTGTCAATTTTTATTAGTTTTTATTCTCTCTATCACTCTCTCTCTCACACACACACACACACACACACACACATATGTGTGTATGTATATGAATGATTTAATGTAATATATATTTCAGATATTACTTTGAGTATTTAATAATAAATACATAATCTATATAAATAATTTATTATTTAGCAATATATATATATATATATATATATATATATATATATTATTGACCCCCCTTTTTAGCCTTTTTATTTTTTTACTTTTCCAGTTCATATTTTAACACAATATACAGTTACCATACTTTCTTTCCAAATTCTTATGGGGATTGCACCTAAGATAAAAAACAGGATCAATAAATAAATAAATAAATAAAAATCCCCTTGACTTTTTCATGATCTGATTTTATTAATTTCTTTGACATTTTCAAGACCATGAGAACCCTCAATATAAAAACAAAATGTAGATGACATGGGATTGCTTGATCCAAAGTCAATCAAACTGTATCTTGCACATGAGAAGCAATACTCAAATATTATTATAGTAAAACCTCCGGGGCTCCTTATCTAAAGTGTGTTTGTGTTTGTTCTCACCTGTGCTCCTGGGATTCCCTGTTGACCAGGAGGGCCCGGCTCTCCCTGGGGTCCCTGTTCAACAGAAAAAGATGGTACATGTCAACTGCACCCTAAATATGTCAAATCACCAGCAATGTTCTACAGTATATATCTCTGCATGGGCTAACATATGTTCTTTAATTGTTGATGCAGTGAACACTAATACACTAATATATCTGAGGGGTCATGACTTATCGTTTATACTCCAACAAACAGATGAATTAACTGTTGTTTTTATTAGTCATAATTTGGTTCCAAAAACAAAAGATGTTTCAGATTTGATACGCCAAATTCAGAGCTATTTTGTTACACAATGTGAGTGTCCACTGGTGATGTCACTGTGGCAGCAAGAAATTAAATTTACACTTGACAGTAGTTCTAGTATAGACACATAAAGGCTGAAACACATGTAAAACCCACAGAGATTCACTCAACAAGTAGCCTATTATCAGCATCTGCTATGCTGATTTTATCTACAAAACGCCAGTTTTACGAGATCCATGTCTCTTACCATGTTTCCTTTGGGACCCTGTGGACCATCAACACCAGCAATGCCCTGCAGAAATCAATTGTGAAAGGTTAGAAGCAAGCAATCAGCATCAGATCCACAAGATTCTAAATTAAAAATCACTTACAGGTTGTCCAGGAGGTCCAGGAGGGCCTCTAGGGCCGAGCAGACCTCGCGGCCCCTGAGATAAAAAGAAATGAGAAGGTTCTGATTAAAAAAAGACCAAGCATACTCTTCTGAATTTTAATTGGAATCATGATAGGCTGTTGAGTGACTCTGCCCTCTGGTGGCAAACTTGAATAAAACATTAAAAAAATAAAAATACAAGGTGGGACACACTTACGCTCTCACCAGCAAGTCCTCTTGGTCCAATCTCTCCATCTTCTCCCTGTAAAGGTTGAAGAAGTGAAAAGAAAATGGTTATTCTAATAGCTGAAACAATGAAAGGATGAGAAGGCTGTTTTTCTTCTTCAGTTAATTCCGAAAAGCACTTACCCTTGGTCCATCCTCTCCGGGAGGTCCATGGGGACCAGGAGGACCGTTCTCACCCTGCCAGAAAGAGACAGACAGGAAGTGTCATACTTTATTCCATCCAACTTAATATATAATCTTTTCACCTTTGCTTGAAAGTGATCTAGGGAGCCAATTTGGATCCTATAATTATTACCTGTGTTGACTGGCTGGAAATACCCTACTGTAGATTTTCCAGAGTAGAAGGCTCTTCATTTTACAATGGAAGAGCTCATGATTCTTCTCAATATCATTATGTATTACATATCCATAGTACAATGAAGAACAAAATTGTCAGCTAATGTTGTATGTTGAATTCCCTTGTTTCCAATGTACAATAAGGATACAATCATTTTGTTATTGCTGTTGAAAATAAAAACATTATATATATATATATATATATATATATATATATATATATATATATATATATCTATATATATATATATATATATATATATATATATATATATATATATAATGTTTTTATTTTCAACAGCAATAACAAAATGATTGTATCCTTGTTGGTGCTTATTATACTGACTGTATACCTAATATTGTTACATTTCATTTAAAAAAATGTAACAGACATTGTAAAGAAGGCTAACATTTTGCAAAATATAAAAATGCTAATCAGTAGCATTGTGATAATAATAATCTGCAATATGCTTCAGTTTATATGTCAAGTTATTAATGTAAATAATTCATGTTCATAATGAAAGTTACTAAAAAATAAAATTTCAAATGCTAACTAGAGAGCATAAAATTGACTTGTCTGCGGTTATCAATTTATGTTATTTATTTTTAAGTTTTAAATTAAATTTAGTTATTTAATATGTAACAATTTATATATTAATTGTCCAACAATTGTCAAAATTGTCCAATATTTTTATTAATTTTATTTTAACACAACATACAGAGTTAGCACATGTCCCTCCAAAATCTTATAGGAGCTGCATCTAAGAGATAATTTAGTAATTAGCTTATTGTTGCGAATCATAGCTGTGAAAAGCTGTTGTGAATCTCTTCGATTTTTCAAACCCCCCTCTCGACAATGTGATCATTTACTATTATTTTACTGCATTTGTCAGTTGAATTGTTTTGTATGCATTCATACTCACCCTGTGTCCCTTCTCACCGGGCAGGCCTGGAAGCCCATCAAAACCTCTGTCACCCTTTGAAGAAGATTAGGTAAAAAATTCAAACTATATATTTATAGGTACTATATCGCATATGGCATATATGTGGCTGAGAATATCTCTTGTACCTTAGATCCAGATTCTCCAGGCATTCCACGGGCCCCATCGGCTCCAGCACGACCCTGTCACAGAAAGATCAGAGAAGAGGTGACTACTGGAAACCATTATGTGTTAATACGCAACTGTGGCGGGGAAGTCGTGGCCTAATGGTTAGAGAGTTTGTCTCCTAACCCTAAGGTTGTGGGTTCGAGTCTTGGGCCGGCAATACCATGACTGAGGTGCCCTTGAGCAAGGCACCAAACCCCCAACTGCTCCCCGGGCGCTGCAGCATAAATGGCTGCCCACTGCTCCAGGTGTGTGTTCACGGTGTGTGTGTTCACTGCTGTGTTTGTGCACTTTGGATGGGTTAAATGCAGAGCATGAATTTTGAGTATGGGTCACCATACTTGGCTGTATGTCATGTCACTATCACTGTTTAGAAGACTCATTCAAGTGAACGCAAAAATTAATAATCTTTTGTGTGTGTGTGTGTGTAAAAAATAAAGAAATTATCTTACTCTCTTGCCAGGTTTTCCCATTTGCCCTGGTGGGCCTTGGATACCCCTCGGACCCTATGATGGAAAGATAGATGATTATTTAAGTAAGTAGGTAATTCGGTAGGATGACCTTTGGTGGTGAGAAATGCTGTCTTACCTGAGGACCAGAGTCTCCACTATCGCCTTTCAGTCCAGGAGAGCCTGGAAGACCCTAAATGTGGTGGACACCAGAGAGAGATGTATTAAACCAAGACTTGACCAAACCAAACCAAACCAACATGTTTTAAACGGTTACAGAAATGTCTGCACTATATACAAAGAAACAGCAGGTGGCAATATTTCACAGCATATACAATTCCAGTTCCTCACTCTCCTAGAGAATCAAAGTAAGCCCTGAATAAAAGTACTAAAGTTAATGTAGTTGACATCATGAGCTGGATTTGTTTTAAGAGCTAGTTTTTGCACTTTATTTTAGTGAATTGTGCTGTTTCTTTAGCACTGCACCACATGAAGCTGAATACTTAGAGAAGAAACTGTTGATTTTGAAATTGCTGTTATTCCAGACAGACTGTCCTAGTTTTTTTCTAACGAATTTCAAAGATAATTTGAGAGTTGAGTTTAGCATTTATTTCTAAAGGTACACCCTACAATAAGGAACCATTTGCAAACTTGAAGATTCTCATTTGTCTGCTTTTTAAATGACACATCTAAGGATTCCTAGCCATTAAAAAGTAGCTGTGTTCTTTTCTTAAACAAAGATTATGATTTCAAAGTCCCTCTTAAATTCGCACCCCTTGTTTCAAGCTCAATCAATCACTTATAAGTATGACTTGACATGGCTGTGGTTTCCACGTTCCAAATGCTTATTTTAGGTATTTTTATCATTAGTATTGTCGTATCGGAGTAGGATCATTACTTGCCCAAAGAGGTTTTAGGCATGAGTTCACTGGCCCATCATGTTTCAAAAGGTATGGTTAGCGCAAACAATTAAGTTAATTTATCTAGTTACCTGGTCTAGTGTCATTTTAGAACTTTTTTAAAGTTAATGTTCATTTTATTTTACTTTAGGCAACAAAAATGTTTTTTAGTTTTAGCTTCAGTTAACTATAGCTACGTAATAATTCTGACCTGGCCTCTCAACAACAATATTATGCAAACACCTTGGAGCCCAATAAGTGTCCTCTCACAGAGGACTGTCGGTGGGATAATCTGGGTTTTTAAAATTTTGTATATATATGACCCTGGACCACAAACCAGTCTTATGTGTCAATTTTTTGAAATTGAGATTTATACATCATCCGAAATCTAAATAAATAAGCTTTCCATTGATGTATGGTTTAGTAGGATCAGACAATATTTGATATTGAGATACAACTATTTGAAAATCTGGAATCTGAGGGTGCAAAAAAATCTAAATACTGAGAAAATTGCCTTTGAAGTTGTCCAAATGAATTCTTAGCAATGCATATAACTTATCAAAAATTAAGTTTTGATATATTTATGGTAGGAAATTTACAAAATATCTTCATGGAACATGATCTTTACTTAATATCCTAATAATTTTTGGCGTAAAGGAAAAATCAATAATTTTGACCCATATAATGTTTTTTTTTTGGCTATTGCTAAAAATATACCCCAGTGACTTAAGACTTAAGACTTTTGCAGAGGTCTTGGGGTCACTGAAACTCACCACTGGGCCAGATCTTCCAGTGAGACCCATTGGACCTGGTGGACCTCTCATGGCGAGCTGCAAAAGCAAACCAAAGAATCAAAATCACCACAAAAATCATCAAACATATACAATAAC
Source organism: Cyprinus carpio (assembly GCF_018340385.1). Taxonomy (NCBI): domain Eukaryota; kingdom Metazoa; phylum Chordata; class Actinopteri; order Cypriniformes; family Cyprinidae; genus Cyprinus; species Cyprinus carpio. The sequence goes on from NC_056595.1 coordinate 18,953,516, forward strand.
TGGTGGACATCTACTCTCTTCAGCCAGAGGAGGTGGGGCGGTGTCTGCATTTGTCAAGGACAGATCTGAGCACTGATCTGTGGCACCTGTCGGGTCACACTACTGCGGGTCGTGAACCTTGCTAGTATTTTTAACTAGTCTCTCCACATGAGTTAAAGCAGCCTGTGCTGCTCTGTTTCACTCTTGTTTTAGCGCAAACAAGGCCAGAGCAAATCCCCTCCCCACCCTCTGACCTACAAACAGTCAAGAGTCCCCCACCTCCCCCTCAGCAAACAGCTGGGAGAAGCTCGAGGGCCATTTGGCCCTTTACTTCTCATACTCACCCTGGCCTGAGAAAGAATGGCCTGAGCCTGGGCTTCCTGAGCCGACACCACTGGACCCTTTTCCCCATCACCGCCAAAACGGAACTGTCAAACATGAACAGAGTATTCATTATTATCATTTACATTTAGAAAAACATCATACTATCATACACCACACTATAAATATTGAGTCAGTCAAACATGAAAAGCAATATTCTGACTATTTAATTAGGATTTAGATAGTACTTATAGTAACTACTTAGTAACTACTAAACATGCAGTCATTATTTTTCATATTTGTATTCTCATTAAGTATAACACTTCATACTGTACTATACAATGCTATACTGTAAATACTAAGTAAATCAAATGTGACACGCAATATTATGTATATTTCATTAGGATTTAGACCGTTTTCAAATATGCTGTACCACACAATATGCTGTAAAGAAGTTAAATATGCAGTCATTATTTCATTTTTGTATCACATAAAACACTACAGTATGCTTTACTGTAAATACTAAGTTAATCAATCACGAAAAGCAAATACTTTTGCAATTTACTAAACAACAATATGCCCTAAAGAAGCGAACCATGCAGTTATTTTTTTCATATAGTGTATGCATCCTTATTACAACATTTCATATTATATCATACTATACACTACAACTGTACAAGTTAATTAAAAACAAAAATAAATACTATGAATATTTAAATACTTTTGAAAAATACTAAACTACAATATACTGTAAAGAAGTGAAGTATGCAGCCATTATTTATGTATGTATGCTTATTCGGTACAACACCATAATTTCTAATAAGCATAGAATACTATAAATACAATATTTTAAAAACGAATCAACTATAAAAAGCAACATTTGAAATATTTAATTGGGATTTAGGTAGTTTTCAATACTTTTGCAAACTACTAAAGAATAATATGCTTTGAAGTTTGCAGTCATTATTTTCATTTATGAATCAGTACGTATAATACTTCACATTATAACATACTGTTAAAACTAATTCAGTCAAATATGAAACACAGCGTTATTAATATTTAATTAGGATTTAGATGTTTTCCAAACTTTTAAAAACTACTGAACTAGTGAAGAATATAGTCATTATTTTTTTGTTTTATATATCATCTATTTCCGTGATTTTCAACTTTTATATATATATATATATATATATATATATATATATATATATATATATATATATATATATATATATATATATATATATATTTCTTTAAAAAAAAATACATTTATTATTTTGATTGTTTTTATTGTTTTTAGTGCTTTTTTAGTTTTTTTATTCTTATATTGTTTGTTGTTTTTTTTTTATTGTTTTCATGTATTTATTATCGCTGCAATACATGTATCAAAAGTTGTGCAGCATAAGCTGGAGAGATTTGGAAAAATATTTGGTGGGTTTAGGGGTCTTACTGGCAGCATCAGCATAGTACCAGGTGGGCCTGGCAAGCCATCCGCTCCGGGAAGACCAGCACGGCCGGGAGGACCCTGAGGAAGCAGGATGAGCGGGAGAGAAAGAGAGAAGGGATAAATCAGTAATTTGACACTTCTTGACTTGACAACACACAGGTAAGAGAATGCCAAGACAGGAATGAGAGAGGCAGGGTGGTTGAACAGAGATAGAGAGACCCCCTCACTTCCATTACCCTTTAGTGAAGTTGTCCATTTTAAAGATACTGATTGTTTTCATTTTCCAGCTTATGAGCACTGGGGGATATTACTGTGTAACCATTACTTTTGCCTAAATGACACTTCATATCCCTGTCCAGACGGTTCCCTGTTGTCTCCACCAAGTCCAGTCACAACAAACTATCCCACTGTTTCACTTTTGCTACAAGTTTAGCTTGGGCAGATGTTAAATAACACTAATAAACAATATTAAATGTCATCCTGAAGTGTACAGGTCTTAGTTTCACAAAATCATTAACAGAAAGTACTCAAGATCCCACATTTTATTGATATGCATTTCATTGCCTTTAGTGGTTTAGCGGTCTTGTATTTTAATGGTGTTTTATTCATTTCCACTGATAAAATGAACTGTATTCTGATGCAAACGAGTTATTTAGTTTCTTCATTTGCATTCTTGTGTGTGTGCTGTTTCTGTTAGAGAGTGTTTTTATGTAGATGTAATACCCGGAATACAAACCTAATATCAGAACTCCAGACAGACCTTGGAGTTGGTTTGTGAATTTCTAATGATAATTATACTCAAATAGTTTAAGGCAGAATATATATATATATATATATATATATATATATATATATATATATATATATATATATATATATATATATATATATATATATAATTTTTTTGTTTTTTTTTGAGCAATGTGTGTATTTTGCATACAGAAATAAGATTGAGAGTAACATGCTGCATTTAATCAGAAATTTTGTCCAAATTGCCTACTGAACAATGACTGCTCATTCTGAAGTAACTTGAATTACTGGTAACATGCTTTGACTGGGAACTTTCTTTAATCTATGTTTCTAAATAAAGCAACTCAGGGTTTCAGACTTGAAAACTAAATGTGTTAGAGAGGGTGTAAATGTGCCCTCAGTGTCAGAAATCTGCCATGACCCTGTTAAGAATAAATTAGCATAATGTTTTGTTTACTGACACATTTTCATCCGTTCTTGCAGTTTACTACAGCCAGACTGTTTTTCTAAGCCTTTCTTGCTTAGTCTCCAGCACACAAGTTTTTCTCATGCCTGATAGGAGATAATCTGTGTGTCATTATGTTTATCACAGATTTCATTTAACATGCATAATTTCCTACTTAATCACTGTTGATTTTTTTTTCAGCGACAAATTAAATTTCTGTAAAACAAAACATGACAAAAGAAAGATTAAGACCTAAACATTAACTAAACCTGGTTTATGTTCTGAAAATACCTGTGGTTGGCATAAGTAAACATAGCATGGAGTCAGAGACTGGAACAAGTTTTTACCCTGTCACCAGGATCTCCAGCTGAACCAGGGGGGCCTTGTAAACCTGGAGGACCTGGAAGACCCTAAAGACAAAAAGAAAATAAACAGAGTAAACAGACAGACCAGAGCACAATGATCACCCAATTACTGATGCGAGCAAAAATGCAGGTACTGTAACTTACAGCAGGTCCAGGTGTTCCAGCAGGTCCTTCAATCAGCATTCCCTACGAATCACAACAAAACCAGAATAAAACAAACTGACCAGAACAAATTACAGCATCAAATTAATAAATTAATATTTAGAAACTTATCTCAATATTGTTTGGTGATGAATGCATAAGGCGATGAAGGCACAGAATTCGCTTTTCACTCACCGGCTCAATCACTGCAGGTTCTCCTTTTTCTCCCTTCAGACCCAGAACAGCACCGCCACCCAACTGCAAACATACAGCAGACGTTAGACAGATCAAATGATAGAACTATAGATAATGTAGATAGATAGATAGATAGATAGATAGATAGATAGATAGATAGATAGATAGATAGATAGATAGATAGATAGATAGATAGATAGATAGATAGATAGATAGGGTTAATGTTGGTGCAGAGTGCTAAGTGTATGTGGTGTAAAACTACATGTGAATATAAAAAGTGTTAAAAAAAGATGCTAAATTTGGTAACACTTAATTTTAAGGACCAATTCTCACTATTAACTGGTTGCTTATTAGCATGCATATTACTAGCATATTGGCTGTTTATTAGTACTTGCTTGTTAAAGCATTATTCCAGATCTCTTTATACTGTACCATATTTTAGATCCCTGAATCCAACCCCATTCATAAACTTTTAACAACTAACTTACTAACTATTAATAGGCAGCAAATTAGCAACAAAAGTCATAGTTAATAGTTAGTTAACAGTGAAATTTGGTCCCCAAACTAAAGTGTGATCCTAAATTCATAAATGACGTTAATCTCTCTGAGATTAACAAGATGGAAAGTGTGTAACTTGCAGTGTAATGGACAGGATCTGATGCCGTCAAACCTTTGCTCATGTGACCTGTAAGATACAGGTGCTGGATTGTTTAAACGGAGGGGAAGTATGAGCTTCTTAAGGGGGAGGAGGTGGAGAAAGGTGTGTCTGAACAGACAGCTGGGTCTGTGGTATGGGGTAATTACTGTATCCCGGGGCAATATGAGAGTGTATCCCGGGGCAGAATTACTGTATCCCGGGGCAATATGGGAGATAAGGTGCTGACAGTCAGAGAGATGATCTATAATGTACAGAGACAGAAGGGAGAGAAGACCAGTACGCACAAGAGGAAGAAGTGCAGTAGTCTGTATGTTTCAAAACATGCTAATCACATCCAGTAGAGAAAGATTAGTATAAACCAATGCACCAAACAAAAAAAATGAATGAACCCCATGCGAAATAGTGTACAACAAAGCCAACAATGCATGCTAGATTCCCATATCCAACAGTCCGAGTGCTGGACGTCATCCTCGTTTGGGGGGTCAATACTTACGTCCGACGTCACTTCTGTTTCAGCGATGTCTTTTTCTGCGGCAACCCCTGGCCCAAAACTGTCCTCGTAAGCAGATGTAGGGTTTGGAGCCACATTGCCAAACTCATCGTACACCCCATACTCATATTGATTTTTGTCAAGCCCAGTCACATCATATTCCTTAAGATCATACTCCTTAAAGTCATAGGTGTCCACTCCGGTGGGGTCGGCAGTGCCGCTGGGCAGTGCGGCCTCCGGGACAGCGCTCTGATCCAGACCATCCTGGGATGTTTCAGTGACATAATCACTGAAGACTTCCTCTTCCACAGCCTTATTATACCCAAGCAATGTGGCCAGGAGGAAGGGAGTTCAAGCAACCGAGGGAAGATGGATGTTAGTTTAAGCAGTTAAAGCAAATACTACTGTATCTAATGCAAAGCAGGAGCAAAATGAATTGCATGAGATATATTTATTAAGAATAACACGTCAATTTTGGGCAGCAACAAGGTAACACTTCTTTGTCCCATTCAGTGGAAATATATCAGATGATTTGGATTGGATACAAGGATTTGGAGTAATTGGTGAGATGAGAATGTAAGGCACAAATTAAATCTGGTTAAGTAAATCAAACATTATACAAGTTACAGTAATGGATAGATATAAAAAGCAATGTGAATTTATAAAGACACATGTGGTTAAGAATGATAGAAAACAGTTCTGATTTCATAGAAATGCTGTTATATGAAAATAAGTATCTTTTATAAATGTGTGTTCAAATTTTGGGGGACAGATAAAGTGTTAACTTAATTATAAAAAAGCATTATATTTACATATTTAATAATTACACCTAGAAGTCTATGATAGAATATAGTTCTGCTAACTAGTGCCAGAACTATTCAACCAGACTACAGCAAGCGCTAAGTTTCTTTATCAGAGATCCTCATCTTTGGGTCACTTACTGAGGGAACTGTTTGGAATGGGACGTGTTATCTTCTCAGTGATAGTTAGGGCTAGAAAATGGGCAACCAGTCAACATTTAAACAACCAATTCCAAAACTCCGGCCCAAAATACAAACATATATAGTTTTGACTCAGCTGTGGGATCAATTCACTGCTTTAAATATAGATAGGATGGATAGACATTCATAAATTGCCTTAAATATCACTGATATCCACAACAGAAAGCTGAAAACCAACTGCATGACAGTCCACTAAAAATATCTACTTGATATTCAAGACATGTCCAAAGTTTCAGACCGGAAAGCATCACAGGAAATGGATTGGCTAACTTTAGAACTTGGCAGTTTTATGGTGAATATCAGCTTTATGCTGTTGGATAAAACAGTTCCCTTGCAGTGACAGTCCCAGAGTCAATAAACAGAACAATTGCCATGAATTGTTTTGTTTTGTCATTTCATATCAAATACTTCCTCGTCATACGTGCTCCTGGATTTTTCCCATTTCTGTCCCACATTTTAGTTGCCCTACCATCATAGTATATAATCAAATGATTACCTGGTTTGGTCCAGTGGTTGCGACAGGAGACTGAGTTTTGGAAGCATCTACTGTTCCGTAGTCAAGTGCACTGTCTGTATAGTACTCCCCATCTACATTGTTAGGCTATAGCAGTTTCATAGTGAGAAGAAAAGAGGAAGAAGATCAGAAAGGAGGAATTAACACAGTTCGAGAAGTTCCACAAGCGTTACAGGCTGGATCCACGAGGACGGCACCTAGTGAAAGGGGGCGGACGCACACTCAGACTATCAAAGATCACCCTCAGCGAAAGAGAGATCTTGATGGGTTCTGACATGAGCTACACTTGTACTATTACCCCTAGAATGAGATTTCTTGGTGGCGGTGACCGGTATCCATTCTTCTTAGGGGCTAACTTTTTAGCCTGTTTTTGCTCCTGGTACTTATAGGGTTTGGAAAAAGATTTAGGGGACTTTCTCGTCCTCTTCGTTTTCATGGAGACACTACGTTTCACTCTCTGGAAAAAGGTTATGGTGAAAGGAAAAAGACACAACACATCAAAATATCTGTGTTAGGATATAAATAAGTCCTCATTTTTTTTAAACATGGCTTTCTTAGGTAAATTCAGGATAACTTGCTATTCACTATCTTTCAAAAGCTTTCATGCTTGCTTCCAAGAGCGGTTATCCTAAAACTAAACAAAGCAATCTATGTTTGAAAAAACGGCTACCATTTGACTCCTAAGTTCAGAGAATATCATTATTAAACCCAGTATAGTCACACTAGACATTGAGTTTACCAACATGGACACACACAAATATACACTACATGGGCAAAAGTATGGGAACTGCTACAGTAATTTATGGGTCTGGCTATTTAAGCTAACTAACAGGTGCTTAAAAGCTAGCATACAACCATATAATCTCCTTAAACAAACATTTTCAGTAGTATAGGGCGTACCAAAGTGTTAGCTAGGTATCACAGGACACCTCTATGAAAACGGATCGGAAGAATTGACTGGCCCAGACAAAGCCCACGCCACATACTTTTGCCTATGTAATTTATACAGGTCAAGGAAAGGGGGCGGGGCCACCCCATGATTGACAAAACAAACACATCACCCGTTTCTTGCATTTACCTGCGGCTCAGAATATTCATCTGTCGCTGTGGGGGTCGCTCCCTCATAATAATCATATAAATCACCGTATTCAACAGCAGTTGTGTACTGCACACAGGGAGAGGATGAGAGAGGTTAGCAAAGCATACAAACTTCATGTAGAATGTAATCTACCCCTAGGTGCATTACATACTTTGATGGTTAGATTTACTGTATAGCTGGTTTTCATACAGTGCAGATGAATTAGGCAGCTTTATTAACCCAACCCCCCTTTTTATTCCGTTCTCATCTTTATTTGTGTGTAAAACCCCATCTGCCTTCTAAAGCAAAGGCTGATTAAAGGCTTAGATCTATAGAAAGAGTCCAGTCTATTTGATTTTATTATTTCTAACACATTTCACAGTCCTATTAGCTATAAAAAAACTTGTGCTGGGACAAGGGATTTTATACACACAAAAAATGTTCATACAAAATGTATAATTGGCATCATACATTGTATAGATGTTAAGTTTTGAATATTAAGTTAATAATAATATTAAAATTAGGTTAATATTAATAAAAAAGTCAGTTTATATACGCATTCATCAAATATGACACGTTTTAATGAATGGATTTATGCTTTTTGCTAAAGTTTATGTAACAGCTTCTCTGTTTCTATTCCTTCACTACAAATAACGGCTGTTAGACAGCAGGAAGGATGATAAAGCCATTGAGTCTGGCTCTCCAGGGCTTCATCTATCAAACACAAGTATATGTTAATCCTCATACTGCGTAAGAGCTCATAAAACAGCCACTGAGCTGATGATCTGGCCCTCTTCCATGGCTGGTGATCACTCAGCGTTGAGTAGGACACCATTCAGCCATGTCAAGGGTGATTTATGAGCAGAGCATATCACACACGCTCGCCGAGTCAAGATGCGAGAAAAAAGGTTATTGATTTCTCACATACAGGAAACGACCCTCTCCCTGTTTCAGCAGGATATAACGGGTTAAAATGACTTGCATGTGGCGCCTGTGTTTACAGGAGTCATCACAGAGGTCAGAAGTGGCAAGGTGTGGCTGACCTTTGACCTGTTGACATGTTTTTATGTACACTACCATTCAAAGATTTCAGTCAGTAAATGTTTTTGAAAGAAAATAATACTTTTATTCACCAAGGATGCATTAAATTGGTCAAAAGTTACAGTAAAGACTTTTACATTTTTACAAAAAAAAAAAAAAAAAACGATTTTGAATAAATACTGTTCTTTTGAACTTTCTAATCATCAAAGTGTCCTGAAAAATCCTGGTTTCCACAAAAATATAAAACAGAACAACTGTTTTCAACATTGATAATAAGAAATGTTTCTTGAACCTAAAGAATCTTGTGACATTGAAGACTGGAATAATAATGCAGAAAATTCAGCTTTGCACCACAGGAATAAAATACATAAAAAAATAAAAAATAATCAAACAGAAAAGCTGTTTTAATAGTAATAATATTTCACTGTTACATAGTGAAACATAGTTTTTACTGTATTTTTGAGCAAATAAATGCAGCCTTAGTGAGCATAAAAGACCTTCAAAAACATAAAAAAAATCTTACTAACCCCAAATGTTTGAACTATAGTGTAAATTATATTATATTATATTATATGATTCTTTTATCTATTATCTATGAAGGATGGGAGAAAAATTCCTTCCATAATGACCATTCCTGACTGTTGTGTTGTTTCTTTTATTTGTTAAATAATAAATAAACAAATAAACAAATAATAATAATAATAATAATGCGCCAAAGTATAATTTTAATTTAAAATGCAGTTTTGATTTGTAACATGTTTAGCCACTACATAATTCCTGTATTTGAGTGTTATTTCATAGTTTTTACGATTTGTATATTTTTCAAATCTGTAGAAAACAACAATAAAGTATGAGAGTCTGTGTGTCCAATCATTTGACTGGTAGCGTCAAATGTATCAACAAAGTGCCAGACTTCCAGAAACATTTGGTCTACTGGATACTGCAGGAAAGACCATTTCCTCTGCTGGTCAGAGCAAAAGGTCTATACTAACCTCCTCCCCGGGATCCTGGGCTTGCAGTGTGTCCTTGTGGGGGACGTCACAGTCTGGGCTGTAGTGTTCACAGTAGTCGTAAGCTGCTTTAGGGTCGGCCACAATCAGCAGTTGTTGGATATCACCCTGAGGGGATGAATGACAGGAAAATACATGAGATACAAGTGCCAAAAAATACCTCTGTTATTAGTACTGAGACACATTTATGTAATATATTTTCTGCATGAAAAAACGACAAAGCCATCTTATCCTGGTTGGTCAAAACATAAAAAATACCACTCTTTTACTGCAGGAAATACAGGCAATGTTGGAATGGCAAGGCAACAAAACAACAAATCACCAACCACTTTTACAACGAGGAACGCAGGTCAGATGGTTCAGGAAATTGCTGCTTTATACACAGGTAAATAAAACGTGTTTCATCATGAAACACCTGGTAACAGAAACACACAAAGGAAGTTTCCTCTCATATAAAATGCTGCCTGCTAAACAATGCTTAGGCAGCAATACATAAAACCTTCTGGTCAACAACACGTTAAACACATATTTATAAAAAACACATGCATGGTCTTTCTTCCAAATGAGTGGAATCTGTTTCTCGAAATTGTTGCCTCAGTAACAATAGCATACATTCATTCTGCATTATGATCAACAACTGGATGATAAAAGACATCATTTACTGTATGAGGTTTGGATTTAAGTGATTACATTTGTGCATTTTTAGGCCACGTGTCTTTAATGGGATGTAACTGGCAGATCCAGATCTTTCTGGGGTGGTTCAGAGTGACCCCGGTCTGTTACGAGGAACATGCATGACTTTTACAGTACAGTCCACAAGTAGATCTGGGGGATGTGTTGGAACCTGAGGTCTTTCCTTGGCACTGTCACAAAGAGAGAGAGAGAGAGAGAGAGAGAGAGAGAGAGAGAGAGAGAGAGAGAGACAGACTGTGCGATTTAGCAGCAAGGCAACCCCGAAAAAAAAAAAAAAGGAAAAAAGGCTTGGGGTTTTTAGTTGCATTTGTGTGTTTTTTTTTTTTTTTTTTTTGTTTTTAATTGTTCTCTGTAAACTCAACTGTATAAACAGCAAAATGCTCAGGTGTGCCCACATAATAGAGGATGCCTGACCTACTTATTACAAAATACCACCCTTTATACTTTTATTATTTGATTTATGGAAACAGAATCAATTTAAAAGAATGTAACCCCCCCACCGCCATATGTGTATTTTTTTTATTATTTGGTGGTAAAAATGTTGTTTTTTTTTGGATATTATGTCTTCTTTTTTTTTAATATGGTGGTGGTTGATAATAGATTCAAATTTTCAAGCTTCACATTAACAAATGGTTCAAATTAATGACTTAAGTCATCTGATGGCATTATGTGAGGAAAGGCTGAAATTGAAGTCGCTGTTCAGTTAAAATCTTGACATCCCCCTAGATCTGAATTCATCAAAGTTCACAAAAGAAATGTTGATTGCTCTTTCAAGTCAATGAATCTTTAATGTAGTTTCTAGTTCTTACAAATCTAGTTCTTAGGTTCAACTCAGTCAATGATTCAGTCTTAGCAGGTTTCATTGGAAAACTACAGTCACCTTACATTGTAACCTGTCCTTCACACATAGCACACAAGTCATTCAGGCCACTTTTATGTGCCTTTTTTTTAATTTTGTGGCTTGACAGCCTCAGTTTTCATTCACTTTCATTAAAAAAAATAACCAATATCATTACAGTCGCTGCAATCATGTAATTTCAAGCCATGTTTTCATTGATCACCTGTTGCCCTGTTACATACAGTACATTTACCAGACCATGAAAGCCAGGATTGGCCCCAAAAACCAAGCTTGGCATTACAGTCTGGTGCCAAGATAGAGGGAAAGACAGGGAGATCAAGCCAACGGCTGAATAAAAGTGACAGATATTACCGCATTTGTCACCCAAGCAACTTGAACAACTCCCTGGACCCTGCAGAACTTATTCGGAGTAAGATACGCATGAAATCCTGGTCTAATAGTAGCACTGAATCAATTCAAATAGACTTAAGTAAATAATTCAGAAAAATCAAGCGCACTCAATGATTTGCAGTAATGCAATTACATCTGACTTGTAAAAAAGCTTGTTTCTGCCATGGAATAAAACATAAAAAAGGTCACTGCAATTATTTTCCTCCGAATTGTGAGGGAAAAAAACTTTAAAAAATCTAAAAATAAAAAAGCCTTTCTTAGTTTTTATCCCATAGTGTAAACAAGCTTCCACAGGCATGCAATGTATAGGCTATTGCAAAATATGTTTGCTAGATCAGCGGTTCTCAATTTCAGTCCTCGTGAAATATTCTCTGCTTGTTACCACAGTTGTTTAATGTATTGGGTCTGTTAGAAGTGAGCTCCGTGCAAGAACTGTGCCCATTGACATGGTCCCTACACAGTGTTCATTGTTTCCTACTCCCTGAGCAGGGTAAATCTGTTGAAGTTTACTTCACTTCAGAACATTCATTCATGGATTTGCGCTGCACAATATCTTTACACACGGGCAAGTGTGAAATCATATACCTCAGTAAATAAATACAATTTAAATTCAAGTCTCACACACTTCAGTGCACTTTGAATGGAACATATACGTTCGCTTCGAACTGGAATCATGGCGGAATATCCTGTGGGTCCACTTCGCAGGGCACTTACGTTTGAATAGAACAAACAGCTGAAGCGTGAGGACTGGATTTGAGAACCACTGTGCTTGATAACTTAAAAATTTGTTTTATGTGGAATTTACAGCAGGTTTCTATCTCTATTGTCTTAGCAGGGTATTTTTATTTTAAAGAATTAATTAGATTGATTATAAATAATAACCAAGTAATGGAATATCCATGCAATAATGTACCAAGATCTTTTTTAATAGTTTTGTGTATATTGGTTTTACGATTTTAACTAGTTAAATGTTAGTCATTCGAAAACATCTCAGCTTTGTACTAAAAAGGTTTGTTGTCTTGAAGGCCCAGTGTGTGAAAAACTATTTAAGATGCAGACCCCCAGCATGAGCATACAGCAAACTGTTCAAATAGCAACGTAGCACAATAGGATACCTGTTATTAAGCGCCATAATGCCTCAGCTTTACAACATGAGAGAATTTGGTCAATTTTCCTCAGTCATTTAATTTTACTTAACTGCTCTTATTACAGAACTGGAGAGAGCCAATGGTGGCGAACACCAAATTCGAAACAAAAGAAGCAGTGAACTTTGATGTACCCAAGGTAACCGAGTGACCAGGCAACACACCAGATGCTATTACCTGTGGTCAGTGCTACTTCCTCACTTCACAGACACTATAGTAATTAAGATAGCAACCTGGCCATTTAGGAAAAAAATCTGGATGTGTTTCTGAACTGTCATTCAAAGTGTGTCAACGCCGAGTGCAACAATTCATTAAGAAAATGCCTTTTGCCAACCATTTTTGTAGGTTTAATTGATTTGGTAGGAGAGCCCTGGTGGTTGAAGAAAGATCCCTGTTCATTATGAGACAGAAATGAGACATGGAACTACATGTAAGTGTGGTTAAAAAAATAAAGGCTATGTCATGATATATCCTTTTTGTGGGCCAATATACTGCAAATAGCACATTGTATACTTTCAAACTCAGCAAAAATCAAAGGCTTCTTTACATGCCCTACAAAGCGTTGATTCATTCAGGGCTAGTAAGAGACGTCGCTCCTACAGGTCTGTCCAGGTATTTCCGCCATATTTCCCAAAATACACTTCAGAAGTAGCCATACAGTGGGAACAGTCATAGCCTCCACACTCTTACACAGAGAACTCTGTTTCTCCAACCACGCAAATCCCAAATGACACACCCAATCTAAATACTGGTCATACCTCTTAGCTTTTCTATCTATCTATCTATCTATCTATCTATCTATCTATCTATCTATCTATCTATCTATCTATCTATCTATCTATCTATCTATCTATCTATCTATCTATCTATCTATCTATCTATCTATCTATCTATCTATCTATCTGTTGATTTAAACAGCAAGAGGTAAAAAAAAAAAAAAAAAACTGGGATGAAACTCCCAAAACTGTCAGGTGAAATATATGAGAGCATTTCTAAATTACCCTTTGACAACCCTCTTAACATCTGATTGCCTTTAAAAGCCCAATATATTTAAATATTAAATAATATATACAGAGCCCCTACAATGTGTGGAAGAAAAAAAAGTTGAGATCATGGCCACAAGTTAAGAATTTCTGTCCACATTTATTAAATTGTGACCATGCTTTATTAATGAAACATGTTTCCTCATTTTGGTTAAATCATGGTGATGATTAACATGGGAGAACCAACTAATAAGTTGTGGGATTCTTAATTTGTGCCCACAATATCTTGTTGTCATGTGCAGGGCTCCATAGATATAAAATATTGAGTATTAAAATTGGTATGCTAGTTGTCAAAATCAAATATGAATTGGTTAGTACTTCACATAGTAAAACAACACTATAAACACCAAATCATCAATAGAATCAGGGTTCGAATTACGGGGGAGCTAAGGGGAGCTCGGCTCCCCTGAAAAGGACCTGGGCTCTCCTGAAAGCCTACTTTGAGACATTTAGGGGGAGCTCTAAAACACTGCCCATTTTTTTGTGTCGCATATTGATTTTGATTTTCTGTACATTAAGGTTCCTGAAATAAATGATGATATTAAAAATGTGTCAATGTTGTGTGTTTATTCGCTCATTACATTACTATTTCCGAACACTATTTTCCGCTGTGTCTCCTGCTTTGACCATCCATGCGTGGCAGCGCTGCACTGAAATTACTATGTTTACGTCACCGCTTGAACTTCTCACTGAGTTGGTATTTGAATGTTAGCTTAACTTCAAGTTCAAGTGTCAAAAAGAAAGCAGCCAAACCTCAGTCAATTTGGATTTACAAAACAAACGAAGAGGAGTGATGACAGCGCACCAGCAACAACTAGCTTGCCGGTGATACCGCCGCCGCCGCTAAAAGTTGCTGCTATCCTGGGTTACAGGACGGAAAGCAAAGACAGAAGACCCCAGGCCTCTGTGGTCACTTCTGATTTAAGGTAAGAATCATGGAATTACTTACTTGATCTGTGCGTTTGTGAGGATTGGCCCTAATCCTATTTAATATTGATGTATTTTTTTTATGATTGTTATGTGAGTTATTCTGTTTTTTTATCATGATTTGCATGATGTAGGCCTAAGCGCGGTTGATTCAGAACCGTGGACAGAGCTGTTTGCCCTAACACTGACAACACTGACTGACGCTTGCATTTTAAAGTAAATGGTTTACTAAGTAAACAAAAGGTTTACTGTAAACCTATTGTTTTAAATGCCCTAACATGCACCAAAAGCGTTAAAGTCAGTCAGGGAGGATCGGAAAATAGGGCTCCCCCGAAAGCCACTTTGTAATTCGAACCCTGAATAGAATAGAACAGAAAAAAAAGGTATCAAGCCATACTTGAGGAATCAATTAACATCAGATTCACAGCAGCACAAAATTAAGGGTCAATCAAATATTACATCACTATACTAACAACAAGAAGTCCCTATTAGAAGTAAAGCAATATGGGGTAACAAGACATCGTTCCCATCCCCCACTAAGAAAGTTCTCTGTTACATGGGTAAACACACACCCAAGCCCTCCTTCTTACCAAGAAGCAAAGCATTTCAGTATCACCTGTCAATCGGCCCATTGTACATCATTATTTACAGCTTTAACTCTTTTTGACCCTGCACATTCCACACAGCCTCAGCTATGACTTTTAAGAGAACAAACGCACACATAACACTATAAAACAGCAAGCACGTTTGCACCAAAAACAGTCAAACCTACATTTAGCTTAACATGAGAGGTGTTGATATGATTAAAAATGTGGAAATAGGTTGCTAAGCATATCATAACAATATCATAACATGCAGTCATGACTGTGAAAATATTTTAATCATTTGCATTAATTAGTAATTTTCTGCTCTAATCGAGGTGATGGCAGGGCTGCTGACTCTCCTTTAAACCTGTAATTTGTCATGTCTGCTAATTAATACTTGTCCCAGAGTTCACATCTGAAATAAATATGCCACATCTAGGGAAATCTTGTTTTTGTACAGTGCAAGACAATTGGCAAAAAGAAAGTAAGTGTTTACACTTTTTTTTTCCTGATGCTTTCCGCTCATTAAATAAAATGGATTTGGAAATTTTGCTCAATTATACACATTTTTCAAATCCTTAAACCACCAGATAAATATAATCAGGCTCTAAGTATATTGTATGATGATGCAGTTTTACTGAAATTACAGAATTAGTCATGTCAAATGAAGGCCTCAGCTGAGCAATCCGTGCATGAAGAGGACTCCTCTGGCTTTGAGTAGCTTTAATTACAAGGTGAAAGAAGCCTTCATAACAGGAAGCGAGGGGAAAACTTGACCACTTAAAGGTAAACAGTGACACAAGGCTTGTCTGTGTTATCCTGAGTAAGCTCATGTCCAGAGGAACAAATATTCACCTTTGCCATTATGGAAATGATCTCTGAAACTAGTAAAATCTAAAGAAGTTTTGCATCTTTGATATGTGGAGAAGTTACATTTTACACTCATAGACTTTAAAACAACTTACATCAAAGTTCATGTATTGCTAAAGTGGAAATTAACCACAAAGATGCATTAGGCTAAAGTGAACAATGACTCTACATACCACAATGTTACATAAAAAGATGCTTACGACAGGTTGCCATGGAGATCTTTCTCAATGAACTATAATAATGAATGGGATGCTAAAGCAAATAGCTAGCTTGTGGCAAACAATGTAAAGGCTTACATAGCATCCCATGAACTCTCAAAAACCTCTCATTTTATAGTTTGAACTATATAGTGGTTTAACCCTCAGAAACTTATGAAATTGCAAAGTTTTTGACATTAGGCCAAAACTGCAAATTTAGACTCTGAACAGTGGTTTCAATAGGCAATCGACACATTTAGCATGATTATAGCAGGCTGGGACACTCAAAATGTAAATATAATCCTGCTGCTGAAAAAAAAAAAAAAAAATGAAACCAACCTAAGCTGGATGGATGGTTTTAGCTGGTCTTCCTTCCTGGTCAAAAGATGGTTTAGTAGGCTGGTTTTAGAGGGGTTTTGACAACTTCTTTAGCAGGTGAGGCTGGGAGACCAGCTGAATAACCAGCCAAAACAAGCTGAACACCAGCTTGGTCAGTCTGGAAGACCAGCCGGACCATCTTAAACCACCTAAGACCAGCCAATCAACATGGGCTGGTTTTACCTTTTCTTTTTTTTTTCTCCAGCAGGAACACTGTTGCTGTCATACAAGTGAAAAATAGGTATTTAAAAGGATACGCCACCCAAAAATTTTAATTGTGTCATCATTTACTCACCTTCATGTTGTTCCAAACCTTTCTTTGTTCTGTGGAACATAAAAGAAGATATTTTAAAGAATGCTAGCCAAACAGTTTCTGTTCCCATTGACTTCCATTATATGGACAAAAAATACAATGGAAATCAATGGCAACCGAAATCGGTTTCCAACAATCTTCAAAATATCTTCTTTTGTGTTCCACAGAAATAAAATTGGAACAACATGAGAGTTTACTGATAGGAGTAAATTATGTTTTCATTTATCAGAATTTGTATTTTTCACTATCACTTTAACTGATTGGGTTGAAATTTTGCTGAAGTGCTGAATTTTTTGCTGAAAAGGGTTAAATACTTTAGGTGTGATGTCTGCATGTATGAAAAGCCATTTGATCCACTAGATGAACAAAGAGAAATACCGTATCTTAGTCTCAATCCAATTATTATTATTTTTATTTATTTATTTTTTGTATTTACAGGGCTGTTTATTTCTGCTCCATGCTTTATTTGTCATTAAATGGCAAAGCATGTGGAGACCCCGGGAGCTTAATTAGAAATTTTACTCTGGTTTGCTCTCCTGTTCTCAGATGTTGAACAGATGTTGTTCTAATACTGTTAAACACATCAATTTATACTTGATCAAGCAGCTCACACCATCAGGCCTTCAGAGAGATGCTAGTGTAGTGCATTAACGCTTTGAAAACAGCTTTACCTCAAACGCTTCCTCATCCAGGATCCTGGTGCCAAAAACGGTTATACCATTGGTGTCAATACCAGCATGGTCACTCCTGTCCAAAGTCTTTGTCAGCTTCTTCTTGCAGTCAACAACGATGGTAACGGTTTTCTTCTCAACACTGATGCCTACACGATGCCACCTGCAATGAACAGGAAGTGTAGGTGATTACAAACCCTGCAAATGGTTAAAGGGCACCACACGTGAGATAGCCTTACTTTAAAACCTTAGACAATTTGGCTTCATTCTTGAGATATAACATTCCTAAGTGGACTACATTCCAGCCTTCAAACTTTGGCCTTGTTTAACACTGGATTAAACTCATTAAACTCTAGACCAAATCCCCACTGTGAGTTATTCAGCATGACAGACACCATGAACATTGTAAAAAGTGTGTGTCAGGAAGGTACAGCAAAGAAACTCAACTGTGGAGTCAAAACATTGAGCTGGGGAGGGGAAATGTTGGACGGGTTTGCGGTAAGAAGCCGCAGCGAGATTTCAAAGGCATATCAATGGCACCCATAAGGGTGATCAATTTTCCATAATCCACTTTATTAGAAAGAAAAACCTTTATTCTGGCTTGTGTCTTTAAAGTACTTGGCAAACTTGAACCAACACAAGCTTTACTGTGTCTAGAGACCAACATTTCTGGATAATTTTTCTGCTTACAGAATACAATTTACATAGTTAAGAGCGATTATGTGAATGATTGATAGATGGATGACTGTGTAAAACCACAATATTGTACTTGATGCCTTTAAGCATTAAAACATCATGGGAATATTCTAGAATTTTAGTTAATACCTGGACTTGCCAAATGCAATGATTTAAAGTCACACATTTTCAGACTAAAAATGACCCATTTTCCCTAAGGATATACTGCGGTATAATTCATCTTTTCATGTGCAATTTACATAAATTACGTCGGCTACACATTGTAGCATTTTCCGATTATAATACTATATGGGAGATCAACACATTTTACATAATTTAACACAAATGCTTTTCAGATTCTTTACACAAGATCACACTGCCATCATTATGAGCAACCATAAGAGCAATTTATCCTTAATTTTTATATCTCTAAGGAAGATAAACCACAAAAGCATATGAAAGTTATATTAAAATGGTGATAGCTAATCTATTTAGCTACACAAATGATTTTTAAAAAGCCACTTTTAAACGTAATTCTTCCTGCACGAGGGAACTGGAATGAAAGTATTAGCCCAGTTAAGGTGCATTTAACCTGAAATCCTCATCAGCATTATAATCGTAAATAAGCACTATAATCCCTCACAGAAATATTGCTGTTTTTACAGCAAAACACCCCAGTGAACCGATACCAACAATAAAGCCTCTTAAAACCTTACAAGACAAAGCACGTCCATTGCTGTCAATTAATTTTAGCATTTGAAGATGTCAAATTAAGGCTGAAGGGGTGTCGGGACAATAATGAACATTTGAAATGTTTAATGTGCATTTTAATACAATCACTGCTATCTAAGGAAGCATGTTTAAAAAAAAAAAGTAATTGTGATTTTTTTCAGTTGTGACTATTTCTCACAATTGTGACTTTATATCTCGAAATGTGACCATTTCTTTTGTAATTGTGACTTTATTTCCCACCACTTTGTATCTCATAATGTGATTTTATCTCATAATTGTGACTTCATGACTCATAACATTGATATTATTTCACTATGTGTTTTTTATCTTGAAATTTTGACAGATTTTCTCGCTACTGTGCTTTTATATCTCACAATGTGACTTTTTGTCTTATTTGAACATTTCTCACAATTACCTTTTTTTATTTTTTAACTTTTAGACACAAAACAGACTTCTACAAATATATCTTAATGTTGGTAAGAGCTTCCTGATGATGTGACCTAAGAGGTTAATTTCTGTGGTCATGCATCTGCCCCAATGGATCCAACTTTCCATCTTTCTAAAATAACAGTACTCTGAAAGATCACTGCCGAGGTCAAATAGCCTACGGCCCTGTCTGCTTCATTCTATCAATCCAGAGTTGCAGTGAGATCTCCTCTGGCTCTTTTGTCTACTTGTTAACTCTCTTCAACCGAAATGACTCTAAAACAAAACTACCTTCCTCAGGACTACAGTGTAAAACTCGGGCCTGGCAACAAATGACTTCCTGCTGATGACTGACCTCTGTCTGACCCTGTCTGGAGTCAGTCTCAGTCTTTGTCTCTGAGGATGGATCTAAACAACCTAAAAAAAGGCTGCTTTGTGACTTACTTTCCGTCGGCCAGGTTGAGGGAGCGGAACAGGGGGTAATCCTCCGGGGCAGGCTTGCCTGTCTGGTCCTCGTACAGGAAGACAGGTGAGCGGCCCACCTCCACACCTAGTTGCTGGACGCCTTTATCATTGTAGATGGACAAAAGGAAGGACTGGATTCCAGCTTTGGGCTTGATGGTGGTTAGGATGGAAAAGTCTTCAGGAAACACACCATCTAGAAAACAGCACAGACAGAAAACAAGCTCACTGAAGGCTTGGGTTTTTGAAGTCCATCCAAACAGCTTATTGCAATGTTGAAACATAATGGAAGACTAGGGGTGCCACTAAAAAATAAAATAAAGGAATTAATTTAACTTGATAATAAACACCAGATATATGGCATTATATAGGCTGAACAGATATTAACATACATTAATAAACATGCATCTGTTTCTCGCCATATAAAGAAACATCTGCAACATAATAACCACATTCCGATTACATAATGCATCTCAAACCTATCGTAAAAACTGAGAGGACTTAGAATATGTTACACACTTTGTATGGGGTATTTTTATTGGGGTTTGATTGGTTCATTGATTCATTTTTATTTGTACATAAAAGAGCAGATTTGACATTCTGCAAAACATCTTCTTTTGCGTTGCACAAAATAAATTAAGTAATTTGGAATGACATGAGGGTGTGTAAATGACAGAATTTTCATTTTTGAGTGAACTATTGCTTTAAAAGTTTCTGTTCATTTCTGTTCATGCAACTCAGCAGATAAGCTATGCTGTGGTCAAGAGATTTCAGCTAAGTTCTCCTGTCGCTTAACAATACAAGCGTCTGAGTGAAACATGGCCCTGTACAATCAGGGATGGCATCTGCTGTCAAAAGCCTTGGCAACCACAACAAAAGGCACATTTAAACCCAGCTAAACATAGGCAGCATATGGAGACATGTTCATGGGGTTCAGCTTACCTGGGAAAAGCTGCTTGGTTTGGGCACTGATCTGGGCAGTCTTGCCTATTTTGTAGGCCGTGTCCGGCTGTGATGCTCTTCGGTTTGTGCAGAATCCTGAAGTTTTCTCTACTCCTTCTGGGACAGTGGGAAATTCTAATACTTTAAGGACATCCACAGGTTCTGCTGTAGAAAAATATAAAAAAAAATTTAACAAACAAATAAGGAGAAATGCATTCATTGTTTATAATAATACTTTCAAATAATTTTGAAAAACTCTCTGTTTCCATGTTTTTAAATTAAACTTCAACAGAATAATAAAAGTTTCTTACATCTAGAAATATAATAACTAATATACAATAATAAAAATGCAAGCAACATTTGAAGACTCTTTTAGGACTTTTAAATCTTATTTAGGATACTACTATAATACTACTAAATACTTTATATTTATGATGTTTTATTGTATCAAGAGTGCATCAAATTTAACATTGTTTTATGACCCACAACCACAAAAAAGAGGCCAATATCTGAAATTCAATCTGTTTTACTTGGCTATATGACCAAACTCAAATCTCTGGTCTTCATTCCTATGAGATTTGACCCTTGTAAAATACCAGATTCCCTCTTCAACTCTTTTGAAGACACTTCAGCAACAGCTGGGTTAAGTAAACTTAAACAAACGGTTTAACTATGGTTAACGAAGCAAGATGAAAGACAAACACTGTTCACCCCAGATCACCCTGAAACTTCAGTGAAGAACTCAAAACCTTAGAAAGCACCATTGAGAAGAGTTTCTTCATGATTCATTGTGAATGTATGGCACATGTTTGGCCGTTGGGTATTATCCAGAATCTACCAGCAGTGCCATATGTGTCTTCTGGGACTTGAGTAGACTTTGGCATCTACCACATAAAACTGAATGCTGAAACCGCCAAAAATAAAGGGCTGCTATGTCAAAAAAGGCTGGACTCATCTGAGGGAGGTCTAAAATGCTGTAATGAAGATGCTGAGGCATTCCCGCTGCTGAGAAAACATTTACCACCCCATTTAAAGCTCTAAAAAGCAAAGCCGACAAGCCATTCTTCTGCCAGTTCTTTGTGCTCAAAGAAATGATCCCCCACTATATCTGAGAGACTCAATCTGAGCTTTACACTGAACATACAAGCTAGACAAAAGGAAAACCTCAAGCTCAACCAATACAATGACAGAGCTGAGGAAGAGAGTTGTTGTGAGGGATCTTCTGGAGACGCTCTGCATAACCTCAGGCCTCATATATTCCAGATGTGGTGCTGTAGCCTGAGTCTGACCTTTTGCCATGCAAGTGCCAAAGAAAAATGTCAATACTCCTAAATCCTTTGGAAAACTAACTGAGAATGAGCCATCATTAGGAAAGCGCAGCTGATGACCTGGTGTGATTTTAACCAGACTGCTGTGCAAACACACACGCTGATCATTTTCACTGTCATTCTTTGCATTAGACAGACTGGTGTGTGTGTGTGTGTGTGTGTGTGTGTGTGTGTGTTTGTGTGTTTGAGAGAGAAGGTTGATTAGACATCGGATGTGAATGTGGAAGGAGGTACTAACTGAGAGGGAGAGAGTTGCATATCACCAAGATCATAAACTTGCCATTAATTGATTCTATTGAACACCCAAAAGTGGGAGGGGCTTTTTCAACAGGAAGTTCTCTCATTTTTTTTATGAATCATTTCATTAAGAAATTCACTGTTATGGTAACAGCAAGACACAAATGTAGCATTAAAATAACTGATGTCCTGATGCATACGCTTTCATTGGGTCCAGTGAAATACGTTCAGAATAATGTTAGAATTTTTTATATTGAATGGAAAAAGCTGCAGTCCTTTTTACCTGGTGCTCCTTGAGACTCTAATAATGAATTCAGTCTGAATATCTCTCTCTCTCTTTTTCATCCACTATCTCTCTCTTTCTCCCCCTTCTCCCCTTGCACTCCCCTCTTTGACACATGCGTGCCGCTTGAACAAGACCACATTATGCCACAGGCTCTCCGAGAGGCAACCTCACTGATGGAATTTTTTTTTTGCAAAAAAATGTTTCCCCATCCCCATCCCCCCCACCCCTTTCACAACTGTAGAGAAACATCAAAGAACAATAAAGCCTTTCAACCATCTGCTTCCCAAGAATACTGTTCAGTTCACCACATATTCCAGTATGGACAGTTCAGCCAAAAATAAACCTTTTGTTACACTTGGTCTCACACATTTTGCTCCAAACTATTTTTCTTGTATGGAACCCTTAAGGAAGCAGAAGGGAAGTGGATAAGGACCCGACAGTGACCGGTTGTATACTTTTTTTTTTTTTTTTCTCCAAGACTGGTCATAACTTTAAATCAGTTACATAAAACACAGATTGGTCTAATTTGAATCTGCTAGTTGGTCAGACTACTTCTTAAGACACAGTCTTGATATAAAGACTAAATTTATGCACATGATGGAACACTGTGATTCACTTTTATTGTATGGAAAAGAGCAGCTGAGGCTTTCACAAAAAATATAAATATCTCCTTTTGTGTTCCACGAAAAAAAAGAAAAAAAAGGTAAAGTTGAAATGCGTTTGTTTATTTTATATATGTATGTATTTTTTTTTGTCACAAAGGCATGATTTGTGAATGTAGCTTAAATGTTCTTGAGACCTGATTGGAACCGTCTACCATAAGAGTAAGCAAAGATTGTTGAAATGTGTGCAGTCTGAAGGAATGCACATCTGAGGTCCCTCAGCCCCAGGGGCTGAGAAAGCATGTCAGTACACTGCCAGCTCAAGAGGGCACCTGACAGAAATGCCTTCGCAAGCTACAAACCACAAGGGATGTAACGCATAGCTTCAGAAGTCAAATGGGATTAATACATTTTAAGATACATTATCAGCTTTGATAAGATGGTTATTAAGCCCATATCGCTCACAAATTTTGGTCATATTCAAGCAGCCTTAGGAAATGTGGCAAATGAGAACAACGACAATATATTAACTTAATTACATCTGTAATTTCTGAACAACATAAATGCCTTATTCAGTTTTGCAAGGACTTTTGTTTGTGTACGGGTGAGCGAGACCTATCATAAGGCCAGGCTGGGGCCCCTGTATAGCTCCTGGCCCTTTGAAGTCTCCAAAATAATAGGGATGAGCAGAGAGGTCAGTCATCAAATAATGGGAAGGCACTTAGCAAAGAAACATTCCCACTGGGAAACTCATCATGAGGACTGTGAGACATGGGAGTCACAATGTTGTAAAAGCCCCCTCTTGGGCTAAGGTGGAACTAGGGGTGAATGGGGAAAGGGTGATTTTGACTGTACCCACTGTGATCTATGCTAATTCATTACCCAGTGGAAACCTTTATTGCTGTGCTAAAGTGCTTTGACAAAAAAAATAAAATAAAAAAATTGTTAAGAAGTCTATATGATATGTAAATTTAGAAGAAGGAGAAAACACTATACATATGTACTGTATATGTATTCATAATCAAATTGCATGTTGCACTTATGATCAGTCGATCAGTCACGCCCATTGTTAATTGGACCTCCCAGGTCTCATTTACTATTAATTAAATCCATATCAAAATTAAAGATTTTAAGATTTAAAACAGAAAAATCACGCAAATGTGGCAAGAACATTTAGGTTTTATGAGCATATATTAGTATAAATTACTGACAGTCTCCTGATTATTTTAGCTCTCTTTGAACACACATACTTTTGCTCACAATCGCATCCCTAGAGTCACACCATTCAAGCAGATAATTTTCCATTTTATTTTCCTAAATGTAAGGCATGGATGTAAAAGCCTGAGGAATTCCACCCTGCTAACCGTGTCCACACACACCTAACGGACCACAGGTTCAAACAAAGAGCTTTTTTCCCCCCGAAGTTAATCCTAAACTGTCTCTCCATGACACTCTCTTGACACATTCCTCCTGTCCACCCTCCCATAGAGTGTATTTGATTAGAAAATATGCATAAACAAAACACAATTATGTGTTTTTATTATTATTTATTTATTTTATAAAAGTATATGCAAATTAAATGGACAGAGGGCGAGCAACCAAGTCGTGCCAAAATTGTTGATAAATAAGTGCATACTCTCGCTACTAACTGCTTCAAAGTACGTTTTTTTTTTTTTTTTTTGTATAACATTGTGATCATGTTATGCAGATACTGTACAGGTGCAAAGCCTGATTTATCTTTATCTGTTATCTTTATATGTGCATAAAATTACATTATTAAATGTATACTGAACTCTCTTTTGGGGAAATAGTGGGTTTCTTTTTAACGAACTCCACAGACTCTTCTTCATTTTAATATTTTGATGTTAAATAAATATTTGGGCACTAGTAATATTGTATCTTGCTGCACACACACATATACATATCTGCGATCACCTGTCTAAATCAAACGCGTAAAAATCCGCAGGCGCAAATGCGCATATCCTGTCTGACAGTCCCTAATATACAACTTCATCAAAAGTTCGGAAGTCTATCTTTCCTTACCTGCTCTGACATTTGGAGCCTGCAGGACCAGGAAGAGGGAAATTGTGATGAATTTGAAAACAGTGGAATCCAAAAGCCACCTTTTCGTTTTCCACATTAGGGACCACCTTGGCCTCTCCATGGTCGGTCGCCCACAAATGTGCACAAAACCCGTGGCGACCTCTGCTTATTTGAAAATTATGTCCCTTCTACAATCCCAAATGTGCCCGATCTGCTCTAAACAGCCATAGGTGAGGGGTATTTTGTCTCGCCGGGCCCCCTTCGATCCTCCTTTCCTTGCGCCCAGCCTTCAGACTGAAGGGATTCGGGCTTTAATCAAAGTGAGACGCGGAGCGCTCGATCGCCTCAACGTCAAGAGGGCTGGACCCAGACCCTGGATTACAGGAAAATGACAAGGGAAAAAATACCCCGATTAGCAAATCACGGGGCTTGAAAGTTGGCCAGGGATCCACCCATCAGTTTTCCAAAGCCTCCCCTGGTCGCCCTCTTCCGCGTCCCCCCATGAATGCCGGTAGTATTTTCCCTGGAGTAGCATGGGAATGAGAGAGAGAGAGAGAGAGAGAGAGAGAGAGAGAGAGAGAGAGAGAGAGAGAGAGAGAGAGAGAGCATGCAAGCAATCCCAAATGTTTGCTAGGTTTCGGATTAGGGCATATTGTGCATATTTGCATCATCAACAAAACAGTGGAAAATTGTGTTATAACTTTAATGTTTGTACCCACATAGTTTTGTATTTTGTGTAGGTGACAGAATAATCTCCAAAATGGCGAACAGGTCAGTTTTTCATTATTCTGTCGGAGTTTATTGTGTGATAAATTATTATTATTATTATTATCATCACTGATAATGACCGAAAAACCGCAGATTTTCCAGTTCATGGCTTTTTAAAGAGAGACTGGACACGAACATGTGTTCCTGGATGAGCGATCAGTTATACAGAGTTTCCCAGGACAAATATTTAGAAATATTTGACCGCTTATTGAAGCGACTGACCAATCAGAATCAAGTATTCCAGAGCCCCGTGTAATATTTTCGGATGATTCCATCAAGAAGTTGTGTTTTTAATTTGCGTAGAACCTACTTAGGAATACAAAATATCTTGGTTTTGAATGTCAATAAGCAGGGGAAAATTTAAAGAGCAAGAATGTAATCAAACGAAAACACCTTAAGTTTTGCAGATGTTTATTCTTCAAGAGTGCATGTGGAGGTTGAGTGGGAGGGGCTAAGAAAGACTGACAGACCACTGACAGGCCTTCAGATTCCCAGTTTTGAGTTCTTTTACAGGAAATTTCTCTGTGAGATGTGTCCCATAAACATCCAATGATCCTTTCAAATTCAAATTTGCCATGTTAATACTGAATGCCATGTTTGTTTGAAATGGAGTTGTTCAACGTTATGTAATTTATGAACTAGCAAATTAATCATATACACTAATTAGTTTGTATAAAATGAACAATCAACTTTGAGAACAAATGGCAAGTAACCAGCTCATGATTCATGCCAGAAATCATCTCGTTAGATCATTTTTGTTAGCAAGCCAAAGTTACATCTCCTCTTTACGAAAACAGTAATGAATGATTGAATGATTAAATGGATCCATGAAAAAAAGTGAAATGAAAAAAAAAAAAAATACTGTGGCATTTTCATGCACTAAAATACAAAATCAATAAGATGATTCGCACAAAATCAGTGAGATAATTCATCACCATCATCATCATAATAAAAAAGCATTATGTCATCACCTCAGGGCAAGTTGGAACTGCTCTCAGTGAACTGTCTGCAGAAACACGAACAGTAGATCTTCAGATTCTAAGATAAGATTCTTTGCATGCAGCAGTGCCTGTGATTATGATTACATGGTTTGATTTGGTGACAAAATGATTTACCAACTCCTATATATATATATATATATATATATATATATTGTATATATATATATATATATGTTTTATAAAAGTCTGTTGTGTGTGAATGACTAGAGTTGCATGCAAGTGATATAATCACTCTCATTGATTATGATGCAGTGCATTCCTAAATTATTTGCAGTAATTGTCACTCACCTTTCGATCTGCTGATGGATGCTGTCAGAGATCAAAGGTCAAAACACATTCTGACAGTTACATGGCTCTGATATAACAAATTAGCATCTTATATACACATTTATCATGCAGCTTTCTGGTGTAACCTGGGTGGATAATTCCATAAATGAATAAATAAAAACATAAAAAGTGATACTCATTGCCAAGAACATGTGTTAAGTTGTGTGCAGAACAAGTTTTCATTTATAATACAGATTCATGTCAAGTAAGCCGATGGAGTTATGCATGCTTTGAGCAAGATTTTTTTTATCGTGTTTGCATTAATTTCATACATGACTTGGCTCAGTCCTTACATCTCTTCACAACAGTAAAATAGAAAACTCAGTCCATTTTGAGGGCTGTTCACGGGTTACCGCTGAACCAATAATTATCATTACTTAAAACTAAAACACCATAAATCTTTTTTTTCATTATTGTGTAAAATAAATATAATAAATATAATAAAATAAATGTTAACTGCAATAAAATATAAAAAAGTATTTTATTTGAGCTAACTGTGAAGGCAACTAGGCAATTGTAGTTTAAGTACTAAAATAAAATGAGCTACCTTAAGTAGTAAATAAAAATTTGTAGTAAAATCCAAAGTTGTAAAAAAACTGAGTGAAGATTGTTTCACGCACAAACACACACAGAATCAGAAATTGCTAGTAAATTT
Organism: Cyprinus carpio; assembly: GCF_018340385.1. Taxonomy (NCBI): domain Eukaryota; kingdom Metazoa; phylum Chordata; class Actinopteri; order Cypriniformes; family Cyprinidae; genus Cyprinus; species Cyprinus carpio. The sequence continues at coordinate 18,981,505 of NC_056595.1, forward strand.
CACAATAAATTTATTTTAAATAATATTAAATCCAATATTTTTATAATGATCTAAAGAAAAAATAAAATCACTTCTGAACCCCTCTTCTGAAGTAGCAGGAAATTACCAGGTGACTTTCGTGAGCTGGACAGTGATTGTTTCACAGTACAATATGTTGGCATTTAGATGTGACTAGTTTTAGTTTCCCTTCAGCATGCGTATTTGAACTTAAGTGAAATCGTAAGGGAAGAACTTTTCACAGGCACACACTACCAGCCACTAGCGTCTTTCCATCAGGGTCTAAACACACAGAGCCTGAGGGAGTATAAAGGGCTCTTTCTGTTTCAGCTCAGGGCCAGAGCGCACCGAGAGCTCAGTCACTCAACATACAACCTGTGCTCTGTGTTCAACAAAGAACTCCCACAGAACACATTCCCTCAAACTGGGGAGTGATCTTAAACATTAGAAACAATCAAAAATACTCAAATTGTACGTTTGAGAAGACTCTCTAAGGTAAAAATTTCTAGACAGTGACTGTCATTCTGGAATTGTAACCTGGTTATTTTCACTGTGGTCTACCATGAAGGGTATACCAGAATGAATACTGGTTAAATATCGCTTCCATTTTAAGAGCGTCTACATCTGTAATGTCCACACTGGGCATGGCAGAAGCCAAACAGGGCACTGCTGCTAACTTTATTTGAATAAATAGACATAATCAGCCTACACACGTTTGAAATAGCTATGGGCAGAGGTTCATAAATGCCTAGACCTTTGTTGTGATGTCATTTAAAAAGCCTGTGCTGGAAGTTTATGAAATCATATACAGTACATAGATTGTTGACTATTGCTGATTCACACTTCTTTTTATAGTGTAATGTAAGTGGTTTACGTTTAAACTAAACCATGTTCAAATGCCTTTATTTTATTGTTCAGGGCTCTAGAGGTCAAATTTCAGTCTAACATCTAATAAATTGGATCACAAACTGGGCAGCAGCAAATCTCTACAAATATACTCTCACATTTCAAACTTCTTACACCCTCGATCACAAACACACTACATTACATGTGGTAATGGCTCTTTTTTCGTGTTCAGCAGCCGTTGGAAACTCATCCCAGGGCCCTCAGAGTTATTCAGAGCTGGGCTGTAGATGTCAAATCTCACAGTAGTTCATTCACTCTTATTCAGGAATGCCGTTTTATTTGGGCAAGCACACTAGACTTAAGGAAGCGTCAAGTCCATTACTTCAGTATGTATAGAATCAACCCTATACTCAGTGGTGGTAACAAAGGGACCTTATTTTTGGTTTTATCCAGTACTTTTTTGAATTGGAATGACAGAAAGAGGAATACTGAATTTCAAATAAATTCAAACTTTTACAAATAAATAAATAAATAAATAAATAAAAAATGCATAATTAAATTTGTAATAATTAAACTAATTATACTCTGATATGTTTTACTATTTTTGTAAAATTAGACATTAGCTTAGACTTCTAACTTCACTGATTACACTCTCAGAAAAAAGGTACAAAAACTGTCAATGGTACCTTATAGGTACTTATATGTACACTTTAGGTACTAATATGTACCTTTAAGGTACCAATATGGACTGTTTAGGTACAAAGGTGTGCCTTTTGTAAAGGTACCGCCCCAGTGACAGCTTTTGTACCTTTTTTTCCTCAAAGTGTATAATGAAATAAATTTAAAAAAATTAAAAATGCATAAATACATTTTATCTGTACTGTTTATGTATTGTAATAATAATTGTAAAAAATATAAATTAAATACAGCTGTGTTTATTATAAAAATCATAAAAAAAAAATTCTATTTGTTGTGTGTGTAAATGTGTATGAATTTCTTTGAGTTTCATTCCACTGCATTCTGCATCCTATTTTAAGCTTCAAATTCATAACTGAAATTTTAAAAAGTCATTCTCAATTCAGTTCTGAATCCTACACAACTTACTTTTGCATCAGGTCCACAAAAAGCTATGCAATCTTCTAAAACCACATGAAGAACATATGCAATGACACATAAACCCACTATATTTAAAAAGCAGTTTGGTTTCAGCGATGGTGAACCACATCGGGTTTTACACAGCTGTGACTGCTGCAACTCTCCTGGATCGCTGAAGAGCACCAAGGATGTATGGTGGGTAAAAACTGTAAAAAGGTCAGTGAGACAGTCGTTGGAGGTCAAACCAAATGATCCCAGATGGACCACAGGAAGGGTGAGATGAGCAGGAAGCACTCAGTGTCTCAGCACATAAGGTCTGAGAGAAAGTAGATGGGGGGCCTGGCACTGCAGGAGGGTATTTACAACCCCCGAAAGTAGCTAATATGGACAAGTCCATAAAAAGATCCATTCTTTTAGGCCTTTTAAAACATGAAATATGATCTTTGCATCAATAAGATCTGCCAGTGTCAGGGTGCAAAGCCTTGGCATCACTCAATAGGCCAAATAAAAAATAGATCCCATGATAGATCAGATCATTTACTCTCCCATTACTGACTTTAATAAGGCCACAGTCCATCAACCTCATCTTCTCCCTGCTGTCACTCTCTCCATTGCTTACACACTTTAGAAATATACCCTGTAAAGTTTAACAAGTATATAATTCAAACACACAAAGGAAGAAGGCTATTGAGTGCTCAAACTTTATGTTTTATTTAGCCAAACAGATAAAAGTGTTCCTGTCACTGAGCGCTTATTTAAAGAACTTCCTCAGTAAACATTTAAGGGGACCACACATTGTCTACCCATCTGGCTCAGGGTTATGCAAATGCATTGCATTTCTTGGGAAGTTTAAGAAAACACTTAAATGTTATCAAATACTCCTGCCATGACCATAAACCCCATAAACATTTGTGCGAATGGGCAGTCTTTAACTTAATTTGAAATGTAGACTAACTTTTTTTTTTTTTTTTTTTTTTTTTTGCTTGTACAGTAAATGTGTTAAACATGAAATATAAACACATAATCATCTTCTGTAATCATCTGTCAGCATGCATTATATTTTAAAGTGTAGCTGAGTTGTACAACACAGGACTAACCAGGTCTGGAAATTTATCAACATCATTTTGTCATCACAAAAAATAAAGATCAAGAATGGTAATTACTGCATGGCAGAGTCTTATACCTGTATCTTCAGTATGTTTCAACTCTCTAAAAAGCTCAGTGTAAACACTGCATTCCTCTTCAGCCCTTACGAATGAAGAAACGACTCATATACACAAACCACTGAGCCACAACCTACAGAACCTCTCAGTGATAGATAGATAGATAGATAGATAGATAGATAGATAGATAGATAGATAGATAGATAGATAGATAGATGGATAGATAGATAGATAGATAGATAGATATGGGCATTTTCTGTACCAGGAAATTTCTGTCTGAACTTGTTCAGCCAATAAACCCGGCTATACATACTGTACACATTTTCCATCCTCAGGGTGATGCTATTTTCACAAGGTGATTTATCTACTGGTTATACAAGAATCTGGAATGATCTACATTATAGCAGCACTTGACTGGGTGCCGCGCAATTGGCAATTGTAAAAATTAAAAATAGGATAGGATTGCTTTGGTTTAGTTAAGTTATGTTGTTTTTTTCATTTCATACCATCTTCCATCAGTAGGCTTTATTCAGTTTCTGGATGTTGCATCTAATCTAGTCCTTGCTCACTTGCAGCCACATACCAAAAACTCAAGCACCACAAATGGGCATGATGTTCGGTTGGCATGGTTGTGCCAATTATTTCATGCTCTCTAATGCTGTCAAATGCAATAACCTAATCATCTGAAGAGAACATCACATGAAGTCTGCTGTTTGCTAAATATAATTACAGCTAATTGATTAAGAAGTCAAATAATGTGGAAGACTGGCTCGTAAAGCTCATAGCTAGAAGGCATTCATTAATCAATCAAAACCCTGAAGTCTTTTTAAATTCTCTTTCAGATCTCCAGTAAATTCCTCCTCTATATCTGCAGCAATATTGGTAAACATCATTCTTTAACACCACTAAAAACACATGGAGTCTGTCACCCTCCTCTCCATGCATAAGACAACAACTGACCGCTATCTGACCGCTCCAACAGCTAATTATATTTCCATTCTTGATAAGCACAGCTTGACTGGATATTTTGGCAGCATCTGGAGGGTAAAACAACAGCTTAGTGATGCAGGAAACATGAAACGCATCAGGAACTCTGGACTGATTCAATAAAGCACTCCGACACACCAGGGGATATTTTCCAAGCCTCTGATACAGAGGCACTGATGCACATTGTTCCGACCTGCTGATATAACTAAGCAGTTGCTTGTTAGTTATTCCCGTGAGAAACCTTACGAAAGAGATACACTAAGCAATACGGCTCCTATGCACTCCTAAAACAGTCTAAAGCAGTTTGCTGGTCTTAATAGGTTTTAGATGAGTTTTGGGTACATCTCAGATGGTCAGGCTGGGAGACTAGCTAGCCACCCACCTAAATACCAACTTAACCAGCTGAAAACCACCTTGAGAGACCAGTCAGACCAATTTAAACAGCTAAGAACAGCAAACCAGGTTATGCTGGTTTAAGCAGTTTTTAGCAGATTTTATAGCCCAAATGCCATAGAAGAACCTTTTCTAGTTCCATCAAAAACCTTTTATACTCTAGTTCTTTAGAAACCCATTTATGGTCTTTATTGATGTAGCAGGCTAAACTGTGTGCACACAATAGTAATCATGTGCACGTTTTAGCACATCGAGGGAACGAATTAGTAAATCATGTGCACGATTTATTTATTTTATCTTGTATGTCATGTGCGGGGCTCCATACTTCTTTGATCAAATGATGAAAAACATGATGGTTTCAACAGCGAATGCAGAACTATGTCTAAAGACTAGAACTGGAAAGTTCTGAAGTCTTCAGAGTAGTCCATTCTTGGTGGTGAAACAAAGCTTAAATCTCTGGTAGTTGCAGACAGCACAACGTTTCAGATATAATATGTGTATAATATATGTCCTGCATTCAGCATGAGGAGAGTGAAGACATCTTTCTTCTCTTAGAGACACTAAAATGTAACCAAATTTCACACGCTAATCACTGGGTGGGTGCAATCACGGTCTCTTAAATTACTATCCCTCTAGAACTGTTTCCGCCATTGCACGCCAAGAGTTCCTTAATTACAAAAGCTTATGCAAAGACAACTCTATTGCAAAGATAGAATTAAAACATGATGATTCATTACTGAACTTTAGCAGAAATGGATCACTCATAGAAATGTTTTTTACACAAGAAATCATAACATTCAATATGGCGGCTGTAGGAACAGAAGTCCCACCTTTCAGTTTAAAAGAGCTGACTAGCCTTGAAGGGACTTTGACATTAGTGACCTAAGTGCCATCATCCATGACAAACTAAGTTCCGCGTTAAGTCTAGTCTCGGCTGTGTTCAGACCTGCACTGCCACCCCCTCCTCTCTCTTCCTCTCCCAGCAGCCTGAACTCTGCCCTGTCCCAGTCATGCTTCACCTGCTGCAGGCCACTTCCAGCCCCAGCCAACTGCTTGATTTAGTACACTGCCAAACACAGTTAGACATTTAACCACTGAGAGTATGGATCCTGCAAGAGCAGTGTAAAATAAGCAGGCTTTGGCCTGTGTCAGTAATATTAGTATTAATATTAGTTTTCTATAATTTATGATCAGCCCCATACTTACATTTATGCAGGAATTCAAGCCATATTTAGAGACAAGTGGACAGTTGCAACAAACTCCATAAGTTAGGAAAACCTATAATTGTAAGGCTATTATTAAATGAATATCTCATCCCAAAAATTGACATTTTGTCATCATAAACTCACCCTCCAAACCTGTAGGACATGCTTTTTTTTTTTTTTTTTTTTTTTTTTTGTGGAACACAAAAGATATTAAATAAATAAATAAATAAAATGTCTCAGTGTTCTTCCATGATACAATGTAAAGCAATGGGATCCAGTGTTGTTTGGACCCCATTTACTTTCAAAATATCATTAAGAAAAAAAAAAAAAATGTAACCATGTCATTTCAAAGACTTACAGACTTACTTTTAACTGTGAAAAAAAAACAAAAAAAAAAAAAAAAAAACAAAATAAAAATTTAAGAAAATATTCTCTTCTTAATATAAATGTGTTGCATTTGACTTGAATATCATAAAGACTTCACATTTTGACTAGACCGGTATACAGCACCTAGCAAGCATCCAGAACATCCTAGTAACCACCCTAGTAATCATATCCTGTAGCAACTGTCTGGTAACTACCACCCTAGTATCGTGCCAGCATTGTTTTTTTTTTTTTCATTCTCAGAAAAAAATTAGTTGTTTCAGTACACGACTAGCTGCATTATATAGTGTATAATTATACTATATTCTATTTCTAGTATAATTTTCTTAAAATCACTATTTTAGTACACTCTCAGAAAAAAATGTATAAAAGCTGTCACTGGGGCAGTACCTTTTCAAAAGGTACACTTTTGTACCTTTTAGGTACTAACATGTACAGTTAAGGTATCAATATCGACAATGCCTTTTGAAAAGGTTCCACCCCAGTGACAAATTTGGTACCTTTTTTCTGAGAGTATATATGTCTAAAAAAAAATAAAGTAAAATCTCTATGATGTACTTAATTATTTACTGCTTCAGAGAAAAGATTATGGAAAGCAAAGTTAAAACCATGCCACGGTTTTATATGAAATAATGTATTTGCATGATTTTATGTTCTAATATGGAGCCTGAATATATTCACATCCCTCATCCAAACACACCCCTCATGGAAGAAAATGTCTCTACTGAAGTAATCACAATGTTCCTGCAGCTTCAAATACAGGGGGAGTAGCCCCAGAAAACATAACTTTCTGACAAGCCGAGGAGGCAGACCCTCATCTTTCAAAAGACAGATACTTGAACCACCAGCATGTCTATGCTTGTCAGTTTCAAGTGGAACAGCTCTAACACTGTGCAGATGCTTCAAAATCCCTTAGGGCGGTTCCTCAGTGCAGTATATACATTTATGATGGCTATATGCTTTAACTGCAGCAAAATAAAACATATATAAGTCACTGCAGAACTTTAAGTCAAACACAATCCAATACAATGATTCATAATGCTACATGCCCTACATTTCCTGTCTGTGATGTACTATTTCCATGATTTTTCAATCCTACTCAGGTGCCCACATCAAGGACTTCAAGTTTGTCTGCCCACTCAGCAGTGAAGATGTTGCAAGAAAAAAAGAAAAAAAAAAAAAGAAATTGTGTGCAACATCAAAGTGATCACTGATGGCACAGCCAGGGTGAAGGAGGAGACCGCTAAAGTGGATATGGTGAACGTGTTCATGGCCATGTGGTCCATGCTGCTCTGTGGGGTGGGGCGCAGCATCACCCAGATAATTGCTGGATAGAGCTGCCTGGTAGGGCCCATTCATTGGGTGAGGTGCATGGAACGTAGATCAAACGAAAATATACAGCTAAACTGCAAGCAAATCTCTTATTAGTGTGGCTCAAGAGCAAAAATAGCATGTTCTCTGCATGCATGAACATTGTGGTCATCTTGAAACTTTATGCACTGCTAAGTTGAGCAATAAATTATGTCGCTATAGCAATTAGCTGTATTTAGGGTTTGGCATTGAATGCTATTTCTTACTTTAATAATTCAGCCAAGTCTAATCCTAAAACTAATAAGGATTCATTTAAATTATATACATCACTTCTAGTCTATGATCATTCTGAGTATAACCATAAAATCACAAAATGAAAACTGCAAAGTGAGGCTAGAGTAAAACACTGGGTACCTCCCAGCCCAACGGACATGGTTTGATTTGTGAATCTCCTATTTTTCTCTGAAGCGAGGAGCAACCTGACTCACATTCCTTTTAGCACTTGTTAACAAAGCTCATATCTTCCACAAGAGGACGTTAAATCATGAGAATGAGGTCAGCAATTTAACACACTGAGTAATGTACACGAGGCTTTTTTTTAAACATCCCAAATGATTCGAATCTGATATTTCATGTTGATGCACGGCTCGTTTTAAGCCTGGCTGAGCTGTCAAAACAGTTCAATGATAAACTCAGTCAAAACCGCACAGTTCAAAGCTGCTGTGATCAAGGGAACGATGCCACAGAACTTATAACTTCCAAAATTGATGGTATAAAACCACGGTTAAAATCAAAATTTGGAGAGCAAGAAAAAAATAAAATAAAATTAAGGTTTTTTTTTTTTTCTTAATGTTTATTCTACTTAATGCTCCCCATGATTTTTCCCATGATGTCATTCACACTGACAAAACGGTTTAAGTCCAGAAATTCTCATAATGTTAAAGCAAACAAGGAAAATATTCACTAAAGCACAAGTATTGTCTAAAAACAATGAAATACAGTCACTGTCTGAAATCACTGGAGCACTGTTCCTTTTTGAGCACACACATTGTTTGAAAACACTGGAGTAAAGATGCTGTTAGAATTCCCTGGTGTACACAGGGTGCACACAGGTGCCATCAGAAATCACTAGAACACGGTCACTTTCTGAAGAAAAACTGGAGCATAAGTCTGAAATCACAGATTTCATAGTCACTGTCTCAAACTACTAGAGTTGTCTGAAAACACTGTATTGCCTGAAATTACAGGAGCACACCACCATCCAAAATCAATGGAAAACACAGTGCTATCTATAAAAAGTTACTTTCTCAAATCACTGGACCACAGGCATTGTATGAAAACACTGTATTGTCTTCAGTCACCTGAAATCATTGGAGAACAACACTGTCTGAAATCACTGGACCACAGGCACCGTCTCCGATCACTGAAATTCAGAGAATCTGGAAACGTTGTAGAAAAGTCACTATCTGAAATCACTGGATAAAAGGTAAATTACACACTGGAGTAAAGGAGTCTTCTGTCTGAAAGTGCAATCTCAAATCACTGGGGGAAAAAACAACAAAACAAAAAAAACAACTGAGATGCTGAGGCAGTTACTGTCTCAAATCACTGCAGCACAGGCACTCTCTGAAAACACAGACTGTATTGTCTTTAATCATCCGAAATCATTGGAGTACCGTCTGAAACAGCCAAACTAAGTCACTGTCTAAAATCATTGGAGCACAGGCACCGTCTGCAATCATTGGAGAACAGTCACTAAAATGCTAGAGTGCACATACTGTGAAATCTCTGGAAAACAATGGAGAAGAGTCACAGTTTGAAATCACTCGAAAACAATCATTATCTGGAAACACTGGAATAAAGGTAGCTTACTGTCTGAAATAACCTGAGATCATTGGCACACAGATGCCATCTGAAATCACAGGACAACAGTCACCATCTGTAAACACTGGAGAACGGTCACTTAAGGGAAGTGAAGTGAAGTGATGTGACATACAGCCAAGTATGGTGACCCATACTTAGAATTTGTGCTCTGCATTTAACCCATCCAAAGTGCACACACACAGCAGTGAACACACACACACCGTGAACACACACCCGGAGCAGTGGGCAGCCATTTATTTTAATATTTATTAAAACAATGGAGCAAAGACACTGTCTGTAAACACTGGAGAGCAGTCACTTAAAACACTGGAGCAAAATCTGTATATCAACCTGCGAACTGCAGGAAAGAAAAAATTAAAAAATCTTAGAATTTTTTTAATTTTTACGACCATTAGAATAATATTGTCTAGCAAAATTAAATAAAAAAGCTATCTGGTTTGCATTCTGCCACAAGCCTCAATGTTTTTTTTTTTTTTTTTTTCAAGATAAAATATCAAAACCAGAGCAAAGCATGACAAGACAGAATGTTAAAAGAAACCCTGGCTGGCTTGCTCTTATTGTATTGAGCTCACATCTGCATGGCACATTGCTCAGGAATCTGGTTTGTGCTGTTATCACCATCATATGGAACTTATTTTCTTTTGTCCTGGGGCTAATTAAAGGAGTGATAACTCTAATCCACTCCACTGGTGCATTGTTCATCTGTCTTAATTACAATCCAAGTGAGGCCCAAAACACCCCAAAAGTAGAAGCACTATGTGATGATGGCATGTTGACAGGTGCTGAAGGCCTGTTGAAGAGAAAGTCAAAGAGACAGACAGAGAGGAGGTGAGAGAAAGATGGAAAATGAGGAGAGAGGGTGTGATCTGGGAGTGGTGGTGGGAGTGTTGTGGATAAATTGGAAGAGATTGTTATGAGATTTGGGTTTTCTGTAAAATTACTTCTAATGAAATCCTTCCTTTCGCTTTTAGAGAGAGGAAGACAGCAAAGGGAAGCAGTGGTGTCTGCCTCACTGTCAGTGTGATTTAAAGGCTAAGCAGTTTGCTAACTTCTACCATTTTGCTAACTTTGTTGCTTTGTCTACAATAACATGCCAGCACTTTTTAATCCAATTAAATCTGATTAATTACTGTCACACTTGAACTAATAAATTATATAAATAAATATAAAAACTATTTACAAATTGCTATTGATCAAAAGTAGTTATTACAGGAAGAGACAGTGTCCTTTTAGAGAGAATTTCATCGGACAAAAACACTTTTGAGTGCGAGATGAGTCATCAGTATTTTTTGCTTAACTTAAAAAAATAAACATAATATAAAAACTATTGTGATTTTTAAATGCATATATTTGCTACAAAACAATTTTGTCAAATTTAAGGAGTATGCTATCATAGAACACACAGACTTTTATGCAAGTTCTGTATAAAACAAGACTTTTATTTACTCACTTCTTTAAGAATGTTCTCAGAGGATTTTCACTACTGTGCAGGATATAAAGTTTATAAGTATCTTTAAATAACTATTAAAAATAAGCAGATTGCTTTGCTTCCCTTTTATGTCTTGTGAAACAAAAATGTCTTTGCTAGGAATTTTCGAAAATCTGAAAAGCACACATTAATTCCCAGAGAGAATAAACAGGAAATTTGAAATTGTTTAATCTGTTTATTTACTTTCCTTTACACATAAGACTCTGGCTGTTTCTGAACATTTGGTATTAAGAATTATTTGCCTACAGCCAGGAAAGCAGGCTTGTTTTAGAACTGTCAAATAAATTATAGCTCGAGGAATGTGGTGTCACTGCTTATGTTGATCCAGAAAGTGCTTTTACTGCAGACAGGCCTGTTACACTGATCTCTAGCAATCCCCCCCTTCACCCAAATGAATGTTTGTTAGTGGCAAACAATTCAGACTTGCTCCGCTGTCCCAAGGCACATTGCAGTGTGTCTGTTTGTAGAAATCAACCCTGGATGTTCAAACATGGAAGCCCACTAATAAACATTTTCCTGATTTCAGTGGTCATCATATTTCAGGTACACCCGCATTGTAGAGTTCAATCTTGCCTTTTAACCCTTTTCAAGGTCTTCATTGTTAATTGGTTTGCATTAATATCATTATCTCTAATTTAGCTCATTGCAGAAATTAATATTCAATGAAAATAAACTAATGGGCAAAAATCCACAGTAAACACTGCACTTTATAATCTAGTATGTTTGAAATAAATAAATAAAATAAAAAGTAGTATAAATCAATCAATAAGAAACTTTATTTTAAATGAATGAATAAATGAATGAATGAATAAATAAATAAAAACTACACAATTTACCTGCAAAAGACTTTAACACTGTAACACAGCAGGACAAAGGTGCAAAAATACCAAATAAATGAATGAATCAATGAATGAATGAAGATGATAGATAGACGACAGCATGCTTTCCTGCAAAAATAAATAAATAAAAATAATAATAATAATTTGTAACATATTAGGAACACTTAAATAAGCTGCAAAAAATATAGTATTCAAATAAATAAATATATAAATAAAATAAATAAATATAGAAAGACTGCGTAGTTTAACAGCAAAATTCCATTTGTAACTTCACTAGACTATTTATATAAATATATATCAATTTTTAGACCATTTATATAAGCTCTCGATATATATATATATATATATATATATATATATATATATATATATATATATATATATATATATATATATATATATATATATGCATCGAGAGCATGGATTATCTCTAAAAATTGATTTGTAACACAACAGGACCATTTAAATGAACCACAAAAAAAAAAATAATAATAATAAATAAACAGTTAACATACAAATATTCACACCACATAAACTAAAATATATACAACAAAATTAAAATTCTATATTTCTATATTCTATATTTTTATGTCACCACCATCAAACTATGATCGTCATGCTTCTAGAGAGTTCATAGTACTGTATGAGCATGGGTAGTCAGAATGAAAGCTGATTTATGCTTCACAAGGCAATGCTGATGGGGCACAGGCCTTTCCTTTTTGACATGTTTCTGTCACTTGCGGGCCAGCTGACAGGGTGGTCAGAGGCAGGCAGCCCCCTTCCCTGCTCTCTCCAGGCTCGGACTGTTCGGTCAGGGATTAGATACCTTCCGCTCCTCCCTTCACCTGTGAAATTTCAGAGCCAGTCTGGCTGAAAGGGGGCATTGTTCCCCCTGGTAAGGAATGCTCACGTTGTCCGCAATGAAAAAACTTCATTTGCACTGGAATTTGGAGGCTGTCTGACAATAGTGTGGACGATCACCAAGTTAAGTTGGCCCGTAAACCGGGGTCAGTCCTCTGTGATTGTTCCCAGAGTATGAAGAGAACTCAAAGGCTGTCATCAGGTTTGAAATTGTGTTCTAAAGAAGCTTTTTTTATATCTCAAAAAAAAAAAAAAAAAGCTAATAGACAATATGCCATGGATTGAAATTCAGCAAGGAATCTGTATTTTTAAGGCACAATGGTGACAACCAATCCAGATCTGTAACTGCTAGTCCACTCTAAGAAAACATATGCTGTTGCCAACTTTCAAGCTCATTGAATATGCATTTTTGAAAATATTAAAAAAAAAAAAGAAAGAAAAAAATCCTGAATAAATGGGACTCAGGACACAGAAGGGCAGTATGGTATGACTGGGAAGGAGGAAGGGAGGCCATTATTAGGCTTGGTCCTATGCCAGCCATACACACATTTGTCTGATCTCCACGTGTGAGCATTACAGAGAAAAACCAGCAGAGTCAAGACCTTTACACTGACACAAATACACTTTCACCAAACTTAACCACTGAACCTGGTCAACTACATTACTGTAAGAAAGAAAATGGACAAAGTAAATAAGTATATATATATATAAATAAATAAATAAATATCAATAATAATAATAATTGCAGCTTTTATTATTATTATTATGATTACTACTATTATTATTATTATTATTTACTACTACTACTATTTTTTAAATAATACATTTGTTTCAATCTGATTATTTCAGTAACAGGGTTTAACTACAGTTTATAGAAAATTTAAATATAAATTAAACACCTCATATAGCTAATATAGAAGCTGACCTCCTGAGGTCGATGAACACTTGCTTAATGTTTTGGCTAAATATTGAAAAACAAACAAACAAACAAAAAAAAAAACGTCTAGATGTTGATACTGATTAATTTCGTTAACAACAGTGCCATCTCCTGGCCGAAAAAAAAAATGTTTTCTGAATTTGGACCGTATGTGATTGATGTGCATTGCGCACCAATCGGTGATGTGAATGCCCCACAAGCAACCAATCAGGTATCAGATTTCCTTGACCATTAGACACATATTAGACCATTAGAGGGTGAATTTGAACCGGGTACGTGTCTCACAGCTCTGTTAAATATCCACATGTCAGTTATTATTTTTATGTTGGTCTATATTTCTTTAATAGCACAATGGTTTATTTGTTGTTGTTGTTTTATTTGAACTAGCTCTTCTGTCCCCCTCTGTTTTCTAGTAAGCTGTTGATGCTACTGATTTGTCAGGCTCGCTTCAGAACCTCTAAACTTGCATGCAACGTTACAATTGCTAATTTTTAACCTGTTTACTTACTAACACAGTATTAAGCCTGTTACTCCTTAAATCCAGAGTGTCCTTCTGTGTAACATAAGCGCCAGATTTGTTGCAGCGTTAGTCCTCTTTAGCCTGTGCAGATAGAACTACATTCCCCCGAACAACACTAGATGCTTAAATGCCGTTCCGGACAGATGCGCTGTAGTTCTACTAACTTCATGAAGAGATACACTTTATTATAGTACTGAAAATAATTAAAATGCATTAACCCATGCAGTGTATTTAATGTTGAAAAAAATAAGTAATAATGAGTGTAACTTAATAACTGTCGAGGTGAATCTTATGAAACTTTTGAAGTCCATTAATTTATTGATAGTTATCTACATTTCCCTGACAAGTTTTCAATAATGCAAAAACACGTCAATATTTTTTTTACTACTGTAATGCAAAATAATGTTTTTTTTTTATTTTATTTTTTTAGCAGTAATGGGAATTTGGTACGAAATGTGAAAACGACATAATGGCATTTTTAATTTTATTTATTTATTTATTGGTCAAATATGTTGCATTAATTAGTGAGATTTGCTAATATGTGTCAAAGTGTTTGTCTTTATTTCAGTTTTTATTTTTAAAGACATTAAACCAAAGTTGATATTTGGAACATATAAAGTTGGTTACATTTATTAAGCACATTACTGCATTTACATTGATATTAAAACATATTAATTTGGTGTGCAGTGTAAAGGAAAGCTGTGGACAATAAATCAGAATGAAAGTTTACCTTGTAAATTGTATTGAATAATGCAGAAGGTCCTTATTTTGACTGACTACATAACAGTAAAAACATAGTCAGTTTATCTGAGCTAAAATATGAGACTTGTGATTGTGAAGCAAACTGGGAAATGTAAATATTAGATGAATACAGAATATTTTTATTGTGTGTTATTTCTGCACTGAAAAATAATTGGCATAGAATTAAATTTTAACCCAGAATTGCTTATAAATGTAACAATTAATTAATTAATAATAATAAAAAAATGCAAGTAACATTGAGTTAAACACAATATTTTATTGTAGAAACATTGAAATAGTATTTTCTTGTAAAACCTACTCCAGTAATCTTAATTTATTTACTACTTCGAAGTAGATTCTTTTTTACAGTGTAATCAATCTTTAATTTTGTCAGATTAAAATGTGAAAATGTTATTTGTGTATCTGAGATATTTAAAATACAAGCTATGAGATTAGCCTTAGCAAGACAAAGAAGTCTCCAAAAATGTAGAATCATATCAGAAGTGTTTCAGAAAAAATGACATAATTGTCCTCAGACTAAGTATATACACTGTGTTTAGTTAGTAGACAAATGAAACTAGTGTGTTTGGAAAAAAAAAAATGTTTTAAGAGAGTTCACAGAGCCAAAGGAAGAAACACCTATATATTTCTTAAGTCATTTCTTAAGTCAAGTATTTCCTAATCTTTCAGTGGTGCTGGAACCCAAGTTGAGAAGGGAAAGAAAGAAAAAACAGCAAAACAATGTTCCTCTGGTGGACAACAGCATTGCTCCCAGTCTGGGGTAGGTGTGCACATGCATCTGTTTTTTGATCAGCACATTGACTTCCTCTGCATGCGCCATCTCACTGTGTCACTATGTTTATGATGTCACTGGAGATTTGAGACTGGCTAACACTCTCAATTGACATCTCGCATCTGGTGGCAGTAGTTTAGGTCCTGGTAACCCTGTTGGAAGTGCCCACAGCGAACAGAGAAAGATGGCGAGGGGAAGTTGGACAATGGCTGTCACCGTCCGTCTCATGTCTAATTACAGGCTCAGAGTGTCTGTTCTGTGGTGACAGCCATGTGGTGGCACCAGGTGGCCTTTGATAAAGAGACCGTGGGCTAAGATATAATTTTGCACGAGGAGCCCGCACCTCACCTTCACTTAACGAGCAGAGCCATGACAGATTTTTATTTATTTAATTCTGCCAGAACTGCTCGTGCACAGAGCGGGGTCGCCTGATAAGTGTGTTTTTCAGTGGTGTGATGCTCTGAAGTGCAGACCGTTTTGATGATAGAATACGCAATCAAATTCAACTTGAAAGAGTCTTAAAATTCAAAGCATTTGGCTTGCGAGGGAAGTCCATGCAACATAAGGAGCATAAAATGCAGATGTTGGAGTGGGGAGTAAAATTTCATTCTACAGTACTAACACTACCTTTTATATGTCTATATGAAGACTTCAGATGCAAAAACCTCTAAGTCTGTCTGATATATTTCTGAGATTCTTTTCTTTTAAATAAGCATTTTTATCAGGCTGTTATGTTTAGGTTCAGTAATTTCACTTTAATGGCAAAGAAAAGGTTATTAGTTAGTTACTGAATGCCTTGAACATACAGGAGAATTAATCATTTTATTTTATATGCACTGACATTTTTTTTTTTTACTTTATTTATATTTTATAGAAATGAATGTGTTTCCATAACTAATGACAGACACTCATAATTAAAAAAAGAAAAAAAATTTATAAAAATCTTCCTAAAATCTGTCTTACTGCTGTCATACTAGCAAAGCTTCACTAAACTAGTCTCATGTTGTGTTTAAACATTAAAAGCACATTGTTGCTTAGTTTAGTTGTATTACCAACAAAATCACTGTGAATATTTCATATATTACTTGCCTTAAATTAATTACTATAGCAGTATTCAGCGTTGAGGAGTAAATAAAATTGGCAGTGTTACTAATTTAGCAAGAATCCAACATTTTTCAAGTAACAAGGCATATGAACAACTAACAGTGAAACATGATTATTTAATTATCACAGATGTCCCTGTATAGGAAATTTCAAATTTTTTTTAGTAGAGAAATTAATATTTAAAAACTGTAGTTAGATTTTTTGTTTTATTAGTTGTGTATATTTATTTGGAATATATTTATCTGAAGCTTTGCGCAAGTTATATACTGCTTTGCATTTTTAAATAAATTACATACCCTGATTATGATCGAAAAAATAATGAAGTATATAATGTTAGCTACTTTTTGTGGTGTAGAGTGAACTGCTGAAGGGTGTCTGCTCTCCTGTCCCCAAACGCAGGTGTGTTTTGCAGGCGTGTGCATTTACGAAACACAGCCAAATTTTTGTACCTCGCCCTTATATTTATGCTTCACCATTACGTGCATGCATTTTGTCACGAGTAGCATTTCTGGAAATGTTTCCCTGTCTCCTCTCCGAGGCTAACGACGGGCAATCTTTCATTTTTCTTTCCTCCCGCAGGTTGAAATTTCAAACAAATCCAACGCTGAAATATTTATACCCTCCTCCTTCAAGTGGAATTTTGACAAACATTACACACACTCTTCTGAGCGTGCCCAAGTTCTACGTTCAAGTGAGCAGAGGCTACAAAGACCCTTTCCCTTATCTTTTTGTGTTGTTTTATTTATCAGTTCATGTTGGGAATGTGTAAACTACCTCTTGCGTACCAGTATCTGTCTCCTATTTTCAGGTTTTTAGTTCATATCAGGTGAAAAAGAAAAACATGGATCCTCAGCTCTCTCAGACTGGCACTAATGTGATTTTTCTGAATCAAGTCCAGTTTCTAAAACATCAAACCACAATATTTGCATGGAATTATTCTGATGGTATTAATATCGAGCTCATGTGGGAGGGATGAGTGATGTATTTAATATTTTCCCTTAAGCTACACCGAACCGCTTTGGAGATTTTATGATTTCCTAGGCTGCCTTTTGGTGGCGCTAGATTTCTTGAGAAAGAGGCTGGCGGTTTAAACACATTAAATCTGTTGCTCAGAGCTTCCTTTCAGAGCCTAAATATATTCGCACACAGCAATCTGGGTTACATATGGAGCCAGGGTCACAATTAATGTTTATGTCCAAGAAATACTCAGTACCAGGTGTGTGGAAACAACACATACACTCATTTCTTCATCAGGTGAAGATGTTCCTCCACAGGTTCTTCACTTGATGAATACGATGAACCTTCCCTGCCGGTTTGGACCAGTGACGGCTCCTCCGCAAATGGTGAGTTGGTATTATGCACTTTTGCAAATGTTAATGTTAACTTAAATTCAATTCAAGTGACCCAGGGCAGCATGATGACGAATGTATAATATGAATCACATCTTGACGCATCGGCAGAATTAAAACTCATCCTTACACCTGATGCTTTGCTTTTTACTGAATCCCATCAATGTAAGTTCTATGATAATAATGATGAGCTATACGGCTGTGAGAAGGTGTAACCTACTCATCTGCACCGTTTCAGTTTGAGATGCCTGCGGGCCCACTGCCGCCCATGCTGCCACCCTTGCCCCCAGAGAACCCTCCTCTGCCGGAGCACGAGGAACGGGCGTCAGTCAGTGAAGAAGAATATGAGTATGAGAGTGGAGATGAGGAGGACAAAGAGAGGTAGCTGGTTTCCCACCTTTCTATTTGATCTACAAGCTCTTCAAGTAGATTGGCATTATTAGGTAACTTTGGTGTTCAGTGCAGTGTGTGCAAGCAAGTTGTTGTGTTCACAACTGCTTTAAAAAGTTATAATAATAAGAAATGTTTCCTGAAAATTCAGCTTTGTCATCACAGGAATAAAGTGATAATAATAAGAAATGTTTCCTGAAAATTCAGCTTTGTCATCACAGGAATAAATTTCGTTTTTAAATATATGGGCAAAGCAAGTTAATTAAAATTGTAATTATATTTCACAATATCACCGTTTCTACTGCATTTCCAAAATTTTGAATGGTAGTGTATAACTATCCCATGATAAAACGTGTAATTTAACCAGGGACATATTTTTGAGCACAAAACAGTGAGCTTTTTTTTTTTAACAGCTGATAGGAATTAATAATATTTCATAATAATATTATCATGATATGGCCAATAATCATGAAATAGTCAGTAGAAAAATATATACAAATTTGCCTAAATAAATTAAAAAATAAGATACTAAAAGTAAGAAATTTGTGTTTTTTTTTAAATGCTACAAGTGAGTTTAGGAATCACAACATTGTACAGTAAGTATTAAAAATGAATATTTATTTTGAGATTTGTTAAAGATTATAATTAACCATGTTATTAAATTATTTATGTTTTTAAAATAACAATTTTAATGATTAATTAAGCTGTATGTAAAACCTAAATTAGCATACACAATTAAAACATCTATGATATTTGCCAATGCTAATGAATAAATATTTGTTTTGGCCTTACAACACTTAAGAGAGACAGTTCTATTACAGACAGACAGACTATTAACCAATTTTGTGTCTGCCACTTCACAATCTGTCCAATATCTAAAAATAACTGTGATAGTATTTTTGACTATGCATCACCAGCATTGGCGCGTTTACTCATTGACAGATTGTCGGCCTCCAGAATGGCAGCAGCTGAAAGCTGCAAAATGTTCAGTTTGTTTGTTTTGTTGCCGTGTTTTACCTTGTTATCAAAAGCCATACGTTTAATAGCTTCTCACTTCTTCTCTCTGCGTTCCACAAAGATCAGACTGATGTGCTTGTTAACCAGCCATGCAAAAGTCCGTTGAGAACAAAGACTTCTTCCAAGAGAAAGAAACCCAGACTAAAAGACCTCTTGGTTATTCCCAAACCAGATTCCCACGGGTAACTCTATCAGCTGCATTTCACTCAACCAGAAGCTTCTTTATCATTAATTAAGTAAAACAAAACAGCACTTTATAGTTTCAAAAGACCACCTTCAGTAATACAAAAAGATTAGCAGATAGCTCAGTGTTGTACAGTATCTCTCAGTCCCTCAGACCCAGCCCTGCAGCCATCAGACGGGTTTGAGCATCCTCAGATTCTTGGACAGAAAAAGATTGAGTTCTATATATCAGCTGAGGTGTCCACTATCCTCGACGGTCGCAGACAGAATCAAGAGCCGCAGTTTGCAGATGCAACCAAAGGTAAGGTTGCACGTCCCCCGCCACTCCTTCCACATCATCCATTTATCTATCCGCCTGCATCACCGAATGCACCCCGGGTTTAGCAATCCATCCTGAGCGGACCTGCTCAATTAACACAGCAATTAGCCCTGAGAATAGTGACTCAGCTGGAGAGAAGATTTAATGTATCGGGCTGTCAGCAGGCCGAGCTGCTCTCGCCATGAGGTGCAGAGACCCTCCCCTGCATCAGGATGACCCTGAAACTTTATTCGGGAATTAGGAATGACGGAACGATCAAAATCAAACGCACATGAAACTTTTTGGCGCATTGTTAAAAAAAATCATTGCCAGAACTTACTTGGCTTACATAGCCATTTTAGGTTTTACAGAACTTAAATTTACAGTAAAAACCCGAATAAACTGATAACTTAACACATAAAAACCCAGCATACTTAAAGTAGGGCAGGAGATTTCGGAGAGGGTAGCATTAGCAAGCTAGCTTTGAAAGCATAAGATCCCGCCCTCACTGCATAATCACTCTCCAAAGCCAAGCCTCCTCCAAAACACATGAACTAGGCTAACAAGGCTAACAAGAGACACAATGACACAACACAGAGTGCTTGCTGAAGAGCAGAATCTAACGTTGTTTTCACTGGATGCATTTTTAAAGCTTCCTGGTCGCTACGTCACCCTGACCGTGACATCTCGCCGACACAGACACGTTCCCAAAGCTTTTCTGATGCAGCTCCAGTACCTGAAGGGGAACGAAGATGAAACTTATTTTAATGCAAAAACATCATATGAAGTTTCACACAATAAATTATAGAACTGTCTATTTATATTTTTTCACTGTAAACTATAAGATATGACAATTCTTTACAGAGTGCAGGTACGCCTTAACAATTATTTATCTACGCAGACGCATCATAAAAGTCATCCACTGCAGTCAAATTGAGATCCACAGTCTTTTGTTTACCTTATCTTCCTGTTTGTTTTCCATTAATGTCTATGACCTAAAAGGGAGACAGAAAACCTTCCAAAGTCAAAGACCTACAGCTTTCCTAACCTGTTGAAAAAAGAAACAAGCACAGTAGTTATTTGCAGTGTGCTTGCGTTTAACTGATAAACAATATGTTTAAATG
Source organism: Cyprinus carpio (assembly GCF_018340385.1). Taxonomy (NCBI): domain Eukaryota; kingdom Metazoa; phylum Chordata; class Actinopteri; order Cypriniformes; family Cyprinidae; genus Cyprinus; species Cyprinus carpio. The sequence goes on from NC_056595.1 coordinate 19,002,415, forward strand.
ATGAGAAACGTCAAAGGAATCCACCTCTCTGAGGGAAACTTATCAGCACTTCTTGCTCTAGTACACATTAGGCTCTAGATCTGTCAGACAAGTTTCCAGAGGATTTGTGTTGCCTCGCTGCTTCCCATAATTCCTCATACGCGCTTTGCTTATGGCTTACTGCCAACTGCCAGGTGACATCTCCAACTGTGCTATGAAAGAACCTGAAAGAAAACCCCACAGAGCGTGGACAGACACTAGTGTCACCCTCAGAGATTAATACACTCGTCTGTTTTTTTTCCTCTGGCATGAATATTCAATTTGATGTTTTTACATGCCTTTTGTTATTGATTACAGGAATCGATTTTGCTTTCATGCACGGCAAGAAAACATTCCTGTGCTTTTGTTTACTAGTTTGTTTTGAACAGTCAAGGCTTGTCATTTTGATATGTGTTCGCACAAGGCTTTGGTGCCGCCTTTCACTTGTCATCGTTGAAATCTGCAACAGGCAGCCTGTCTCAGACAGATTGAAATTGAGCACCGTGACAGTTCAAAACGCATAATCTAATTATGTGTATGCAACTTTTTCCTAGACATGGCAGAGAAGGAGGTTTCCGTTCAGGAAGCTGCGGAAGGGTTTGGGAAAATCTACCCAAGCGCTCAGGTCCCCAGACAGGAGGAAGAGAGGGAGGAAGATGAGGACATCCCCTCTGAGTTCATTTCTAGGAGAGAGCTAGAGAGAGGGAGACTCTCTAGAAACGGTAAAACACTCTCAAATTGTGCACGCATACACTCTGTTCTTCTTTGTAGTACACCGAACATCAAATAGAATTGAGCAGCTCTACTAAAGAATTTGCCTTGGAGTATTCACAAGAAACATACAGCTGATCTTTAAAGAGGAAATTAATATTTGATATAAAGCACACCAGGCTGTCGTCATATGACTGTTTGCATGTTTCAGATGTATTTAGTTTAAGTTAGTCAGTCATTCCTAAACGTACATTTGACAGCTTTATCTCTCAGATTTACTTTTCACATGACTGTGTGCTTCTGTTGTATTGATTTATTCTTTTATTGACTCTTTTACATTTGCAGAGATTAAGAAAATGTCTGTGTTTAAAAATTATGAACCTGGAGAGCCAACCAGCAGGCTTTATGTTAAGAATATTGCAAAGCAAGTTGAAGAAAAAGTAAGTATATGCTTTACCAACAAAAAAAAAAAAAAAGGAGAAAGTGAGTATCTGCTTTACCAACAAAAAAAAAAAAAACCACACAATACACCACACACACACATAACAAAAACACATATATATTAAAAATTATTATTATTATAAATTATTATTATATATTATTTATTTTTCTTATAATTGTTTTTTATACATTTATTTTTTTCAATGTATGAATTGACAATTACTGGATAGCTGGATAATGTATGGATAAAATTATTTGTTTTGAAAAAAATATTTTATATTGATATTACAATAATATAATATTTTAATATGAGTAGATGAGTTGGACTGGACAATTATTGGATAACTGAATAATATATTAATAAATTGATCCATTTGTTTTTGCATAAAGTTATTCTTTTAATTTTTAATTAATATATTTGATATATTTAAATCATTTATTTTTACTATTATGTTTTATACATTTTTATTTTTATAGTTTAGTTGGACTGGACAATTACTGGATAACTGGATAATTAATTTATGGATGAAATTCAATTACTGGATAACTGGATATTTTATTTTTTGTTTTAGTAATTTTTTATTTTTTATTTTAGTTTTGTATTTTTTTAATTTTATTTATGGATAAATATAATGTTAAATGTATTATTTTATTTTTAATATATATGTTAATTGTTTATTAATTATTTTTTTATTTTTATTTTATACATTTATTTTCTTGGATTGAACAATTCCTGGATAACCAGATAATTTATTAATTTATGAATAAACATTAACCAGTTTTGTTAAGTCTATTAGTTGGTCTGGTACTCTTTATTACTATTTTACAGTAATACTCCAAAAATGTAATATATATATATATATATATATATATATATATATCTATATATATTATATATATCATATTATATATATATATATATATATATATATCTGTTGTGTGTGTGTGTGTGTATATATCTACTACCTATATATATATATATATATATATATTATCATATATTATATATATATATACCTACAGAAATATTATATATTCTATACATACAGAAAATTCTAAAGATTTCATAACATTTGCTTTAGTGTGTGGTCTAGAACATAATTCTCACTTTAATATAAGTTACATAGCTCAGTCTTTTCTTTTGGATATGATGTTAATTTAATGTAGGTATGTTGACATCTCCTCAGAGGAGGAGAGAAGCATGTAAGCACCACTGTCTCATGCCTCAGGCCCTTGTCTGGGGCCTTAACTCAACGAATCACAATCAAAGCCAATGAAAAGAAAACAGCACTCCTGTTTTTCTCAGGAGTGGTGAATATAGGGGAGTTCTTCATGAACATGTGCTGATGTATAAGTGTGTTTGTTCCCATCAGGTTTGATATTGTTTTGATGAAAGAGGGGAGGATGAAAGGTCAGGCCTTCATTGGGCTCCCCAGTGAGAGAAGCGCAGAGAAGGCCTTAAAGAAAACCAGTGGATATGTATTGAACGACAAACCTCTTGTGGTAGCATCCTTTGTTTTTCAGCTGTTTTTGCCATTACATTTCTGACAGAATGTTTTGTTTTTCACTCTCCAACAAAAACAGTGTGTTTTTACTTTTTACAACTAGGATTTATTTTTTACAAATGTTTTAATGTCAAATAAAATCACGCCTTAACTTATACTCCAGCAATTCGCCCGATCTGCATTTTACAACTAGGATTTTTTTTTTTGACTCAAAGAAAGGAGGGGAAAAACACTGAACTGGTGGGTTAAAAAATTTGTATTTGTATTTATGTAAATATTTTTATAGCTGTGTCTGTTGAAGTGGGTTGGTGAAAAAAATGGATTTTATTTTTATTATAAATTATTGTAAGTGGATAAAATAGCTTCTTAATTTTTTTGGTGTCCAGATAAATTTTAACCCAACATTTCTATTTGTTTAACATAATGTTGATGTGCAATCATGAGCCTACAGGAGCTCCATCTTTACTTCATATCCTTTAAAATATCCTTTAAAAGAGTTATTTGAATTGCTTGCTTTAATAAAAAAAATATAGGATTTATATGTATATATATATATGTATATATATATATATATATGTATATATGTATTGTGTGTGGGTGGGGTGTTTCTTTTTTTTTTTTTTTTTTAACACAAAAACTTGTCATTAATATTCACATATTTTTTCCCTCCAATTTAATTGCAGAATGATGCTGTTGAGTTCTGTTGGACTGAAATTCATCAGTTGATGTAATATTGTTTTTTATTATATATATATATTTTTTTTTTTAATACTTTCAAAGGTTCATAATCTTCATTGAAACTGCTGGCGTATTTCAAGACCCTCTCATAGCAATATTGTTTATATATACTTTTCTATGCAATATTGTTATTAATCTGGGTTGTTTGTGCACGCAAGGTTGCAAAAGGTCGGATCCTGATGTTTAATGGTCCCAGTATTGTTCTGCATGCACAGCATGTGCCTTTGATGTGAAGGAGAATAAATTTAGAAGTCGCTATCAGTCAGCCAGCTCATCTTCCAGCAGCACAGCAACAGATGGTGCTGTCAATACAGCAGAGCTCAGACAATCACAAACAATGCAGAAGAAAGACTGCGACCAGGGCTGGCCCGACTTGAAGATTAGCTGTTATTTGTTCACTGTACTTTAGTCTGAGATCTAAGATTCTCAAGATGCATTGTACCAGGTTTGATTTCAGGGACGCCAAATGCTTTTGGTTTTCATGATCAATCATGATAAACATGAATAAAGGTTAAACATGAACCATAAAGGTCAAAGGTTTGAAATAATTTATTAATGGATGAATTTCAAAAACCTTTTTTTTATGTTTTTTTAAAGAAGTATCCAATGCTCATCAAGGCTAGATTTATTTGTTAAAAATACAGTAAACAGTATTATTGTGAAATATTACAATTAAAAGTTAAACATTTAATTTTAAAATCAAATTTATTCCTGTGATGGCAAAGCTGAGTTTTTTGTTAAAAATACAGTAAACAGTATTATTGTGAAATATTACAATAACTCAGCCACGTTCTCATCTCAGGTCCCACGCGAAGAGCACCGAAGGTGGTTTATACAGTGGACAGGTGGTGATATGTGCTCAGCGGTCTGCTCTGGCTCCCCACACTCACACACTGCTCTGTCCTCCAGGCCCCACTTCCTCATCGATGCTTTGTAACGTCCCACCCCAGTTCGGCAGGCGTTTTAGCAGAGTCCATTGCCGACGTGGCAGATCCTCTCCTTCAAGAACCGCCTCCAGGGTCAAAGATGTAACGGTGGATTCGTGAGGTCCCTGCTGACTCCCACTCCTGCTTCCAAGCTGCCTGCGAGCCATTCCTCTGTAGACAGGTCCTCAGGGATGGACCTGATTGTCTTGTGCCCGCTTGTTTTGTACGGGTGGCGGGACTTTAGTCTATGAGGAGGCTGTGCTGTTGTGGTGGTATTGTGCAGGATATGCCAGTTGCATCTTTGGGCTTTCCTTGCGAGCGAGGTAGCACCTCTCGTCGGAGGCCGGCCGGGGCAATTTCTGCTAGTGTTGGAAAAGATGGTAGACAGGGGTAGAATTCAGGCAGCCAGTTTATAGTCCGAAGGGCGGGTGTTTTATGGCAGTGTCGACTTTCCTGGCGTGTGGACTTCTGCACCATGGGGCACAGTATTCAGCTGTGGAGAAGACGAGAGCTACTTTGATATTCGAAGCACCTTGGCAGTTGCACCCCAGCTAGTACCAGCGAGACGTCGAATTATTGCCACCCTTGATGACACTTTGGCCGTCACTTCTTCAAGGTGTTGTTTGAATGTTAGAGATCTATCCAGGCGTACGCCAAGGTACCGTGGGGCTTGCTGGAACTCAAGACGCTTGTTATTAACGAACATTGAGTTTTCAGCAGCCATTACTCCAGTCTTCAGTGTCACACAATCTTTCAGAAATCATTCTAACATGCTGATTTGCTGCTCAATTATTAATTTTAAATTATATATATATATATATATATATATATATATATATATATATATATATATATATATATATATTTATATTTATATATATATATATATGTGAAATCATGATTTTTTTATGGTTCTTTGAAGAATAGAAAGTTAAAAAGAACAGCATTTATTTGAAATCAAAATCTTTTACTGTCACCTTTCATCAGTTTATTGTGTCTTTGCTGAAACTTTTGAATGGTAGTGTATCATTGTTTCCACGAAAAATAAGCAGCAATAACATTTTTCAACATTGAAAATGATAAGAAATGTTTCTTGAGCACCAGACCAGCATATTAGAATGCTTTATGAAGGATCATGTGACACTGAAGACTGGAGTAATGATGCTGAAAATTCAGCTTTGCTATTACAGGAATAAGCTAGATTTCAAAATATATATTCAAGCAGAAAACTGTTATTTTAAACTGTAATAATATTCCACAATATTAATGTTTTCACTGTATTTTTGATCAATTAAATGCAGCCTTGGTGAGCAAAAGTTCTTTCAAAAACATGAAAAAAAATCTTAATTACTCTTAACTATTGATTAGTTGTGTATGGAATATTGTTGTGGGTCATATTAAGCCCATTTGATATTCAGATACTCTGCTCTGCCTAGATGAGAAAAAAAAAAAAAATCCAGTTTCCATCTGTGTCCAATGGCGTTCCCAACAAGGGCCCTTTTATCACTTTAGAAATTATACCTGATAAATGTCTTGGTAATTCTCAATATTTCCACGGCGGCTGGTGCATTTGTCATCATTGAAGTCAGTGGCAGAGTATCTCACAGATGGGAACTCCTCACGGGTGGCATTGAAGTACGAGCCGCAGGTCGAGTGCCTCATCTCCCCTCCGCCCGATGCACATGTGTGATTGATGACAACGTTTGTGTAGATCTGTACCTGCAGGAGCCGCATAGGTTCATTACCATGAGCCCACAGCACAACACTGCCTACCAGGACACATCAAAGGACATTGCTGTGCTTTCCTATCTACAATGGGAACCGGAAGAAGGTATTTTGAAGGCTCAGGAAGGGCTTCGGAGCTCTAATACACGGAGAACATTTTTAATAAAGAAATCTGCATTTACAGGTGCATCTCAATAAATTAGAATGTTGTGGAAAAGTTCATTTATTTCAGTAATTCAACTCAAATTGTGAACCTTGTGTATTAAATAAATTCAATGCACACAGACTGAAGTAGTTTAAGTTTTTGGTTCTTTTAATTTTGATGATTTTGGCTAACATTTAACAAAAACCCACCAATTCACTATCACATCAAATTAGAATATGGTGACATGCCAATCAGCTAATCAACTCAAAACACCTGCAAAGGTTTCCTGAGCCTTCAAAATGGTTTCTCAGTTTGGTTTACTAGGCTACACAATCATGGGGAAGACTGCTGATCTGACAGTTGTCCAGAAGACAATCATTGACACCCTTCACAAGGAGGTTAAGACACAAACATTCATTAACAAAGAAGCTGGCTGTTCACAGAGTGATGTATTCAAGCATGTTAACAGAAAGTTGAGTGGAAGGAAAAAGTGTGGAAGAAAAAGATGCACAACCAACCGAAGAACCGCAGTCTTATGAGGATTTTCAAGCAAAAATGATTCAAGGATTTGAGTGAACTTCACAAGGAATGGACTGAGGCTGGGGTCAAGGCATCAAGAGCCACCACACACAGACGTGTCAAGGAATTTGGCTACAGTTTGGCTACAATTTGAAAGTGAAAGTCGTGACATTTGTCAAGTATGGTAACCCATACTCGAAATTGGTGCTCTGCATTTAACCCATCCAAGTGCACACACACAGCAGTGAGAAGTGAACACACACCCGGAGCAGTGGGCTGCTATATATCCAGCGCCCTGGGAGCAACTGGGGGTTCAGTGCCTTGCTCAAGGGCACTTCAGCCATGGGTATTGAGGGGTGGAAGAGAGCGCTATTCATTCACTCCTTCCCACCTACAACTTCTGCCAGCACCGAGATTCGAACCTGCGACCTTCTGGTTACAAGTCCAAATCTCTAACCATTAGGCCACAGCTGCCCCCTGGCTACAGTTGTTGTATTCCTCTTGTTAAGCCAAGAACTGGACTGTTGCCCAGTGGTCCAAAGTCCTCTTTTCAGATGAGAGCAAGTTTTGAAGTAATTCAAGTAATTAAAGCAAAAGGAGCCCCTACCAAGTATTGAGTACATGTACAGTAAACGGACATACTTTCCAGACGGCTAACAATTCTCTAAAAATTTATTTTTTTTTTTTTTTTTTTTTTTTTTGCTCTTATGAAGTATTCTAATTTGTTGAGATAGTGAATTAGTGTTTTTTTGTTAAATGTGAGCCAAAACCATCACAATTAAAAGAACCAAAGACTTAAACTACTGCAGTCTGTGTACACTGAATTTATTTAATACACAATTTTCACATATTTGAGTTGAATTACTGAAATAAATGAACTTTTCCACGACATTCTAATTTATTGAGATGCACCTGTAGATCCATATAATTCAGTCAGGGACATCACTTGGGCAGGACAACTGGGAACCTTCCTATGCCCAAAGGGAGAGTGGGGCCCACCCACAAAAATGTGTTCAGAGCCCCGATTTCTATATGATATAATATGTTTTTTTTTTTTTTATTCTGGTTCTAAGGTGGTTTAGAAGTTCAATTTAACTGCAGGGCTATCCTAAGGCAGGGTTTAGTCTCGGCTATATATAAGCTGGTCAATACTACTGAACAGAATTGGCATTCGCAGATACTGCATATCCTAATTATCAATCCGTTAAAAACAGGAGTCACATTGCACAATACATTTTTTGAATTAATTTTAAAATTCAGAAAGTGATTATCCGTAGTGCTACTCATATACCTATCATAGCAATATGCCCGCCTATCATGTTAACATCATCACATTGATTGGCTGATTACCATGTCAATATGATATTCCCCGCCTATCAGGTTCTCTTCTTCACTCTGATTGGCTAATTAGCGTGTCAATGCGAAAATGCCAGCATCTTTTGGCCACAATCAGGTTTGCAAATTTTCATGGATGGGAGGAATTGGTGAAAACCACTCAGAAACCACTGTTTTAGGTTAGAAACAAAGTAAACTGAAATGGTCTGTGGGTGAGCCATTTTTTTTCAGTGAACATTTGTCTCAACAGTTAAAATTAAATTTGCCCCTCCTACGACCATCAAGTTTCTTTTACTGAGGATTTGTTGACCTGTAGGCCGAAATAAGTGACTTTTAATCAAAACATTATCAGTAACAGTAAGTACTAGCAATGAAAACCTAAAATATTTACATAGTATGTTTAAGATGTAAATAAATTATTATATTACACTGAACAAAATTATAAATGGTGGACCTCCCAATACAGTAAAACTACACATTTTAGAGTGGTCTTTTATTGTGGCCAGCCTAAGGCACACCTGTGCAATAATCATGCTGTCTAATCAGCATCTTGATATGCCACACCTGTGAGGTGGATGGATTATCTCGGCAAAGGAGAAGTGCTAACTTAACACAGATTTAGACAGATTTGTGAACAATATTTGAGAGAAATAGGCCTTTTGTGTACATAGAAAAAGTCTTAGATCTTTGAGCTCAGCTCATGAAAAATGGGGGCAAAAACAAAAGTTGCATTTATAATTTTGTTCAGTGTATATTATTAACCTAAAATAACTTTTTGTTTTAGCGTTCCTGTAGCTCAAGTGGTAGAGCATTGTGTTAACAAGTGCAAGGTTGGGGGTTCGATTCCCTGGGAACACATGATAGGTAAAAATTGATAGCCTGAAAGCACTGTAAGTCGCTTTGGATAAAAGCGTCTGCTAAATGCATAAATTTAATTTAATTTTAAACATTAACATGGCTTTTTGTGAGCTTTCCTTTGTTTTGTTCAAATGTAGGTTCTTTTTGTTTTTAGGACCAAGGGTGAGTTTTGGAGATTGATGCATTGTGACACAGCCATGGTGTTTGTTAATAACCATGACAACCGGAGAGGTCATGGGGCAGTCGGGGCATCCGTCCACCCCATCTAGGAGACTAGGTAGGAGCTGTCCTGTCTGGGTCTGACTGTTACAGCAGGAGTCAAACAAACATCATAAATGATGACTCTTGTCTGCTCTCATGGTCTTCAAAATGTACAAAATGACAGTGGCCCATCCCTGCGGAAAGGGTCACGTCAAGCTTCTGCTGGGACTGGTATGCTGTGTAAGGAAAGGTGCATTGCAGTGACGTAAAGCACTAGAGAGTCAGCGGGGTAAAATGTGACAGCTGTGGTGCTAAAAATAGACAAAGTGTCTGGCTTGAACCTAGATCTATCTATCTATCTATCTATCTATCTATCTATCTATCTATCTATCTATCTAGGTGTTATATGGGTAAATTTTTGTATCTATTTATCTTTCTGTTTACAGTAGTGAACAGAAGCAGAAGATGAGTGTTAAGATGCCCTGTGAAGGACAAAACTTACTTGGTTTCTCTCTTCGTGCTCCAAGAGTAAATGTGTCAATGCCAAGGTGTGCTTATTCATTATGGAATGAGTGATGGCTTCATTGTCAATATTTAATGCATGCAACTCCTAAAAGTTTCATGACGTTGTCCGAATGAGTAAGATTTGGAGAGGAAGTGAAGTAATTCATTTGAATAATTGATGTTTAATGCCTTTGATAAGAGTCGTCACAAAGGTCACCATTTCAATCTAACCTGAGAGACTAGAGTAATGAGCTCTTGTCCCTGTCAGAAAATGCTTATATTAGAAAAATACTATGACTTAAAGTTTCTTCTGTGGTCTGTTCTGTTTGAAGATCACTGCGAATGAGCATCTTTGGACCCTAAATTATGTTTATTTCATTACACTGAAGTCATAATGTTTGTATATTGAATGCAGAGTAGAATGCTGTTCTGTACACTTAAGTCACACTTATGAATTTCATTGCTTTAAAATATCAAACCAAGTGAATATTCTGACAACTAGGACTACTTACACTTTTTGTTCTAATTTTAAACAATATATTCTTTTAGAACCAAACAAATCTTTGTTTTTTTAAAAAATGTGTCTATATTAATTATTAAATATTAAATTATTGTATATTAAATTAATTTTCTCTTGGTTTAGTATTTTGTTATTAGGGTTGCAACGGTATGAGATTTTCACGGTATGATAATCGTCTCAGAAAACATCACGGTTTCACAGTATTTATTAAACAATAATTCTTAGCAGTAACAATGACCCTTAAAAGAAAAAGAACACATATTTTGAGTGAACAAATGCTGTGTGGAGCAGACAACAAGGATGCAGAATATAATTAAGATGGGGCAAACAGAGTGACTTTTTTTAGGTATTAAAGTTATTAACGAGCCCTATAAAATGTTTGATTTTTTTATTAAAATTCGTTGTGTTTGATTTTTTTGCTATTTTGTTTTAAGGGTTTATTCACATTTTAATAACCAAAAACATGTTTAATCAATTGAATTCATAAAACTTTACCACCCTTTTCTATTATTAATTTATTAAAATTTTTATAATAATAGAGACCTTTTTATTATTATTATTATTTTTTTTTTTTTTTTTTTTTTTTTTTTTTTGTGTTTTATTGTTTATTTATTGTATATTGCGGAAGTAATCAAATGAATTCATAAAACCATAACATTTTAATTGATGTTTTAAAATATTATCAAATGAAAATTTTATCATCTTTTATTTTTGGCAAAGAGCTGCAGCACAACAGAGGTATACTAAGTTAAAACATTGACAAACATGATATTTCTTAAAGACAATATTTAAAAAAATGAAAAATCTCTTATTATAAAGAATATTATTATTGTTGTTGTTATAATAACTTTGAAGTACATTCCATTATACAATGCTAATATATTTCTGTCATAATCTCTCAAGTTAAATAGAACCTTTATTTTGATGGGTTGTAGAGCACCTTTGAGTTGCCGAGTGTATTTGACAATATTTTTTTCAAATACACTCGGAAATGTTTATTTAAGTTTTCTAAGAGCAGCTCTGGCGATGTTCATGTTTATGTAGATGCTGAAATCACCATTAGCATTGCGTGTACTTCATGTAGTAGATAAAATGCACTACTCAGAGACACGCACCGGGATTCCCTCTGCCTCATGGAAATCATATGGCCTGAACTTATAACTTGTTATAAATGTGACATAACTTTGTCTGCACAGAGGGATGGTGTTCGTGAATAGCGTTGAATGTATTGCCTCCTTTTGCAGCCACTTTGCGTCCACAGTTTTTGCAAATTGGATATCTGTCCTCAACGATAACCGTGCACGTTCAAACCGTGATAAACCGTCACACTCTCATATACCGTTAAAACCCTATTTGTTATATAATGCAAAGTCATTTTGAAAGTGTCCAGATACTTTTTGGAGCCACTATGCTTCTTACCACACAGGGTAATCCTTTCTAAGGCCCTGAAAAAAACCATAATAGTATTTGACGTTCCTTTTATCTAGGCTGATATGTAGCTTTTTTATTGGCATCTTAAGTGAAATTATGTTTATATTACTAAATTGCAATTATTTTTAGGATGTTTTTGAGCCCCTCCTTGCTTGGATGTAGACATACAGAATAGACTAGTAAGTAGTAAGTAGTTGTAAATAAATAACATTGTGTACTGTATGTGTAGTGTGTTCTGTGTGTTTGTCCTCTGAAACCATAAAGGCATCTCTGCCGCGCCTCCTCCAAGCATCACATCTTAAAGTGTAGCTCAGGTTAACTTAGCACTGACAAAATGAAGGCCAGAGCTGGTCTTCATCTCATTAGTTTTTTTGTGCTGTCTGAAACCCCAGTTGAATCTTCGACTTATTTTATCAGCAGTAACCTTGCTTATTCCCGATGGACATATTTGTGTTGGTGTAAAGAATTTATGGCGATCTAAGAGAAATGTATAAATCCTGGGTTTGGCTTTTTCAGGGCCGTTGGGGTGGACAGTGATCAGAATGTGTAAGAACGGCTCCCTCTGAGACTCTTTGTGACTAATACATCTCCCCTCCTTCACTGAATGCCAAAACAGGACCGACATGACTGCGCTGGGGTCCTTACCCAGCTGTAAGCTGGCCTTCAGTGCTGAATCTTAGTCAGCTTGTGTGCGCTGTGAGACATCCTGTGCAGGTTTTTGTTAGCAGAATCCCATATGAGTTTTCGCACAGCAGGAGTGAAGAAAGGACATGGAATGGGGGCACAAGGATCTATTTTTGCAGCTGAAAAGGGATCTATCAGGCCGTTTGCCCAGAGGCATGCTGTGAAATGCTTGTTCGTCATTGGCTTAACACTACACATAAAATACCTAAGCAAAAGCCATTGTACATTTATTTGGCAGGGACGATGGTGAACTTTGAATACAAGGTTTTTTCATTCAAGAACTGCATGATAACTTGAATTTAACGCCTGTTTCTAGGTTCAGTAATTTACTTAAGCAAGTGATTGTCTACTGTAAGCATCAGAGCTATGCACCATTCAGAACTGAGTTGGAATGCATTACCTGTAGAATTTCTTTGAATTTTAAATCCCTCTTCCTGTCACTCCAATTCAATTTCAACTGATTCTGCTTCCTGTGGGGTGTGGCCAATTCAAATTCCAATACAGGATTTAAAATCAAGCCAGTTCTTCTGTTATAAATTTTGCACAACCCTAGTTGGTATTCCGCTCACATATTCTTGCTTTAAATGCCTTGAACGCAGACAAGCAGAGGGATACAGAGTGAAGCGTCCCAGTGCTGTTACGCTAAATATCAGCAGTCTTGAAACGCTGTTTTGCCCTCAAATTAGAGGACTGCAACTGTTGTATTCCATCTAGTTTGGTTGGACAGGGTTTATATTATCAATGCATCATGCCCAGCTAATTTCAAGTCAAAAACTAAAAAATGTGGCAAGGCAGCGATATGGCAGAGTTGGCAATATGATATAGCCTCATAACATTACTGAGCAGAAACTATATTTCTCATCCACTGATATGTCTGTTGCTTTCATTATTAATAACAGGAATTATTGAACAGAACACGTCTCCTAATGTCTCATCATTCTCCTTAAGCAGGTGGGAGTTTTTTTTCAAAAGGATTCTGGAGAGATCGCATCTAGCATACCAATGAAAGTGAGTATGTGTGAGCATGTCGGTGTGTGTGAGACTATTATGTGAGGCAACTATTAGAAAATCACACTTCACATGAGCAATGGAATCCTATGGAAGAGCAGAGGGTACTGAGTTGGAACATAAGTAATATGGATACAATTTTAATTGAAATGACATTGTCAAATTCCTAACAGTCATTTCCCTGTTTTGGACTGAAAAGATGCCTGACATTTGACCTCTGAATGCCACTCTAATAAGAACGAAAAATTCCTTTAGCTAAAGATTCCTCAGGCTACCATTTTCAGCTTATGTATGAAATTGTATTGGCTCTTTTGTACACTCTAAATAAGCGTTATGTCTGCAAAACTGCGGCCTAAATGATTCAGACAGTTTCTGGCAGAGCTGCAAGCTCAGTCAAAAAGAATTTTGGCTGCAGATTATTGAGGCATCCTGGGATTTCCCTCCAGTGAACATTGGCTTTGAAATCAATATAGCAAGTAAACTCAGAGGCAATGTGTGTAGTCAACTATAAGCCAAACAGTAATTGCTTAAATTGATGTAATCCTTCACGTGTCCTTCGTGTGGAAAAGTTAATATCAAAAGATTATATGCGCAGTCCAGTGGTTTTGAAATATAATCCTTAAATAAAGAACAATTAAAACTGTGATGCAGAGAGATATAAGCCTATACATCCAGATTATGACTTTGACCTTTTTGCATAGTAATCTGGATCAACAGTTGAGGTTAACCATATCCTAAATGTGTAAATAGATTATTATTATTATAATTTTTTTGCCTTTCTGACTTCTGGACTTTTAGGACTGGGCTTACTTATAGATTAATCTAACAGCCTATCACACAGCAGGAATAAATGTTACAACAGCCAGTTAGTGCATGTCACTAATAAGTCTGTGTGTCTCTGTGGGATGAGTGGTGTAGATTCGTCTACTCTGCTACACAAACTCAAACGTGTGTCCAGAGTCTTAATGTATGAGGCCATGAACTTCCTCTCCAGAGCTCTTCTAAAAGATGTTCCCTTCACAAGCATATTATTATTTCATATGAGAAAAATGCACACTCATACAAAAAAAAAAGGTTGGTTTAACTTGAAGAAATTATGACAAATTTATTACTATTGTAAACTGAAATGTACTTCTCAAGGTAATAACAATAGTATTATTATTTTTAAGAAATATCATACAACCAAGATATTTTTTTCATCCATGTAATAATTTATATACAGTAGTTCTGTTGTGCAGCATCTTATTTGACAAAATAATAAAGTTTTCAATCTTTGCATTATATATTATTTTCAATTTTTCATGATAAATTTGTAATAAATTGTAAAACTCAGAATACAGAAATAATAATGGAAAACACGGAGTTAAAAAAAAAAAAAAAAGATTTTTTTTGGGGCTATATGTGAAGGTGTATTTTTTTGTGTAGTTTATTTTCAAGGTCTAACAAACGTGTGGAAAGCACAATTCCGTCCCTATTACTGGTAAGTGAATATTGTGATAAATATCAGTATATTATGATAATATTTTTGGCCATATCACCTAGCCTTACTACAGGATCAGAATTAAAGTGGGTGTTTCAACAACATTTTTAAACAACATTCTTTTAACTATACAAGACCGATCTGGTTTCATGAAAAGTCATAATAATTCATACAAAAATGCAAAATCGTAAAGAAAAAGATATGAAAATGGTACAAAGCTAACCATAAAAGTCCAATCAAATGCTAATGCTAACCACAATTGTAATAAGAAATAAAATGTCCTTTCTTGTGCAATGTCCTGTGCAATGTCCTACTATATTACAATTTCAGCATCTCGTGCAAATAATTGTGAGTTGTCATAAGTGCATGTTTTGGTAAATTAGAGTGCTCTAGACACTTGCAGATTGGGGTTATTTTCACCTGAGGGGGGAACCGCAACATAAATTGCAGAAAAACGTGATCATTTTAGTTAAAACTACAGCTAAAAATGTGCTAGCCTAGTGGACTGAGACAAACTTCAACACATCACACCTGAAAAAAAAAAAAAAAAAAAAAAACTCTGCTTGGCTTGTCTCAACTATTTCTAAATGAGCAGTTTTATGAGTTTGGCGTTCCAGCTAATTCAAAAGTGTTCAAAATCATTGTTACCTGACTTGAGCTGTCAGATTGATTGGCAGGCCACATGCTAATTGGCCATGAATATGAGACTGTTGCTCTCGGTGACTTCATCACGGATTTATCCGAGTTCAAACAGGTCATTGTTAATCATCTTTCGGTATTGTGTGATTGAGAGCACTTTTCCGGTGCACTCCAAATGATCTGTTCATAAATCCTCCACTGTTTTATTATTAAAGTCTCTGCTAACCAGGCCAAGTGCAGCAGAAGCATGTGTTATAGAGGTGAGCGGCCCCTGAAAGCATTCTCTGGGTTAAGCTCTTTTCATTTCTGGAGATCTACAGCCCCTCTCAGCAAAGACTGCCAATCAAACGCCCAGCGCAGGGAGGGTTCATAATCTAAACCATATTAATCTGAGCCATTTATGAGGGGTCAAGTGAAAAAGAGCTGATCGATTCGGAGTGCTCCGTGCAAACGCTGTTTCTCAATTGTCTGTGGCCCCATC
Source organism: Cyprinus carpio (assembly GCF_018340385.1). Taxonomy (NCBI): domain Eukaryota; kingdom Metazoa; phylum Chordata; class Actinopteri; order Cypriniformes; family Cyprinidae; genus Cyprinus; species Cyprinus carpio. The sequence continues at coordinate 19,018,284 of NC_056595.1, forward strand.
CTCTAATTACAATTTGTTTTGCAATATTGAGAAATAATAGCTTTCCCTTGGTTGTCAGTTACCCTCAGAATTGCATTACGGAGCTTTGTTTAAACAGGAGACCAAATCAATACCATCTGCCTTTATGTTTCCCGATCATCTCTCCTCAGCACAGCAAGCAGCTCTATGACATTGCCAATTGTTAATATCAACCCACACACAAGTCCTATTGATTTTCTGTGTATCTGGGTATTTTTATATTATTTATCACTGTGCTGTTTTTTTCCACTGTATCTTCTGACCCTGTGAAGTGGCTGATTTTATCTGCATGAGATTCGTCAACAAGAAGTTGATATCAAACTGGAGTTGCAGGATGTATAATGATTTACTGATAGGAATCTGTTGCTGGGATGGATCTGTGTACAGCTTTTTTGAAAAGCACAGAGTTTTCTGGTGTAGACACAAAAAAGTATATATTTTTATTTAGACTATATCAGAAATCCTAGATGAATAACGCATTTATTGAAAATATAAATCAATGTTTCAGTATACACTACTGTTTTGTAAATGTTTTTTTTTCCTTTCCTTTCCCTTTTTTGAAATAAATTAGTACTTTTATTTAGCAATGATGTGCAAAGCAATGATTTAATAGTAAATATTTATATTGTTACAAAAAGATTTCTAATTTGAATAAATGCTGAATATTTTATTTATTTTTGCATTTCTGTCTATTCTGCATTTCTGTTTGATGATGCACTACTACTCCCAGAAAATTGTTGCAATTACAAATGCTTTGGTATTCTCGTTTATTTCTTTTGTTTGTATCGAAACAACACAAAATAAGCAGAGAGAGAAAGAGAGAGAGAGAGAGAGAGAGAGAGAGAGAGAGAGAGAGAGAGAGAGAGAGAGAGAAAAAAAAGCCAAATCCGAGACATTCTACACAGAACTCCAAAAAACGGACTGGACAAAATTATTGACACACTCAACTTAATATTTGTTAGCACACCCTTTGGAAAAAATTACTGAAATCAATCACTTCCTTTAACCATCAGTGAGTTTCTGGCAGCTCTCTACTGGAATTTTGGACCACTCTTCTTTTGCCAGCTGCTCCAGGTCTTTCAGATTTAAAGGGTTACTTCTCCCAACTGATGTTTTGAGATCTCTCCACAGGTGCTCTATGAGATTTAGATCTGGACTCATTACTGGCCACTTCAGTACTCTACAGTGCTTTGTACTAAAACATTTTTGGGTGCTTTTTGAAACATGCTTTGGGTCTTTGTTCTGCTGGAAGACCCATGACCTCTGACGGAGACCCAGCTTTCTGACACTGGGAATTTCTGACGCCCCAGAATTCTTTGGTAGTCTTCAGATTTCTTAATGCCATGCACAGAGTCAAGACATCCAGTGCCTGAGGCTGCAAAGCGAACCCAAAAGGGCACAGTGCTCTTTTCTTTGAAGGCCTCGTTTCATTTTCTGAAGACAGAAGAATGATGTGCTTTACCAGAAATCTCTATTTTAATCTTTCTACAAGAGATTTTTGGGTACGTTTTACGGGTACGCATACTAGCTGCACAGCTGTTTCTAACATTAATAACATTAGGATATTAAAATGATTTCTGACGGATCATTTGACATTGAAACCTTTAGTAATGGCTACTGAAAATTCAGCTTTGCCATTACAGGAATAAATTATTTTTTAAAGTATATTAAAAAAGAAGCTGTTATTTTGAATTGTAATAATATTTCACAATATTAAATAAATGTCTTGATGAGCATAAGAGACTTCTCTGTCGCTTGGTGTGGTGTCGAGTTTGTTTGTTTTATTTTGTTTAATGTTTCATTCGATGTAGTGTACTTTGTTGGTACTGACTTACGACTGTTTAGCTCTTTTAAATCTACAAGTCATTTCAAACAAACTGCTAAATCAGGCACAAAACAGTTCTCATTACATTCCCCCACCCTTACTGATGTCCATTCCTGATTGTCTTTGCCGTTGGTCATGCTCCCTTCCAGCGAGAAAGTGCAGGAGATGACGCAGTAGATGGGGTGGCCTAGCTGTTACACTGAAGCTCTTCCTGGCACACCACCGGGAGTCTCAGTCTCCATTGGCTCTCTATGTGGAGGGCTTAGACAGGAATTGTTTCGTCTGACGGTGCTCTCTGCAACCAGTATGAGAGTGTATTATTCCCTTAACTCCGTCTTCGGCAGCTCCATTCTCTGGTTCTTGCTCTCCACCCTGTCACCATGGAGGTGTGCAGAATTTACCAACTTATTACATGCCTTTGATATAGCTCTTCAGGTCAATGTCTCTACTCATAGAGCATAATCATAGAGCACCCATAGAGCACCATTAACATGGACATAAACTTGATCTAGTGTTATCGCATTGTTTTTCTCTCTGTGACCTTGAGGGGTGTGTGAAAATGGTTTCTGTGATCACAAGACAATCACAAGTTATGTGTACTGTTCCATGTGTATCAAATGTTTCTAATCATATTACATGGGCAGCTATGGCCTAATGGTTAGAGATTTGGACTTGTAACCCGAAGGTCGCAGGTTCAGTCTTGGTGCTGGCAGGAGTTGTAGGTGGGTGGGGAGTGAATGAACAGCGCTCTTTTCCACCCTCAATACCCATGGCACTTTGAGCAAGGCACTGAACCCCCAGTTGCTCCCCGGGCGCTGGATATATAACTGCCCACTGCTCCGGGTGTGTGTTCATAGTATGTTCACTTCTCACTGCTGTGTGTGTGCACTTGCATGGGTATGGGTTACCATACTTTGCAAATGTCACAACTTTCACTTTCACTTTACTATGCTCGCCTGTCTCTGCTAATTACCTCTATCACCAGAAATACATTTTCCTTAGCTTTCGGTGAAGCCACTCTGTCCCTGGATGATTCTCAAACTGATCTGAGTGCTGAGGAACTCCTGTCCAGGTTTAATTCTATCTCTGCAAATGTCTTAGACTCAGTGGCACCTTTAAAGACTCAGGTCAGAGCCCTGGATAGACAATACCATACACTCGCTGAGGCAATTTTTTTTCTTAATTTTTTTTTTTTGTCAATAAGATAAGGGATCTAAGACTGGGGATAACTTGCTTTTCTTTTGATCTCTCTATTCCCCCTGTCTGTCTTTTAGCTAATTTAAACCCATTTCGGGGCACTCGTCTTCAAGAAATAGTAGATCAGCTTAAGCCCTTGGACTATTCTATTGATATCATTCCTCCATATTTTCTTAAACAGGTCTTTGATATAGTTGGTCCTCAGCTCCTGATTATAATAAATCACTGTTTAGAAACCGGTATTGTACCTAATTTATTAAAACATGCAATAGTCCACCCCTTGCTTAAAAATCAGAACCTAAACTCCACAGTGTTAGCCAATTTGAGACCTATCTCAATTTAGTTTTTTTTTATCACTAAGATTCTGGAGAAAATTGTCTTGCAGCAGTTGCAGGGTTTTCTAGCTAATAACATGATTTTTGAAATTCTTCAATTTGGTTTTAAAAAATATCACTCTACTGAGACCGCACTGTTGAAAGTTTTAAATGATGTTTTAGTAACCTGTGATTCTGGCAATTATGCTGTGCTTGTGCTCTTAGATTTGACTGCTGCATTTGACTTGATGGATCATGATGTTTTATTGTCTGGTTGGAGCACTGTGCAGGCATTAAAGTAAGTGCCCTGAATTGGTTTAAATCTTGTTTTTCTAACAGAAGTTTTTCAGTTAAAATTGGAGAGCATTTTTCTAGTGATGCTTTTTTTTATCATGTGGGGTTCCTCAGGGATCCATTTTGGCTCCCATTTTTTTCCCTTTTTTTCTTTCTACTGTATATACACTCCCCTGACCTGCTTGTCAGATGTAAAAGCCTGGCTGTCTCTAAACTTTCTGAATTTCAACGAGAGTAAAACAGAAATTATTGTATTTGGACCTTCAGATTCAACTAATACTCCCAATAAAAATTAAGGTGGGCCGTCTTCCTGTGCGAAGACGTGTGAAAATTTTGGGTGTTTTTTTTTGATGAGTCTGAAATTTGATGAATAGATAAACTTGGTGAAATCTATTTTTTTTTTCAGCTCCGATTGTTTACAAAAGTAAAATAATTTCAGAAGCTTTTCTGTCTTGTATTTTATTGCTATTTTACTATTTGTGTGTGTGTGTGTGTGTGTGTGTGTGTGTGTGTGTGTGTGTGTGTGTGTGTGTGTGTTTAAATACCTATATCATTTAAAAATAATTTTGGACATAATTTTGTCAGATGTCAACTGGTGTAAAGTTTGGGTCATACAGTTCTGAGTATGTCTAGATGTGTTTGTCCAGTGAAAGCATCATACAATCCCAGCCCTAATCTCTGTCGAGGAAAATCAGCCATTAGTCTCTAAATGAGTTTCAGACTACTATTTTCTATGTCACATGCTTTTGTCAGCTGTGTTTCTTAAAATGGGATCTGAAGAGAGGTGTAGCGAACTGGCGTCCCACCGAGAGCCCCACAGTGCAGGCGAGAGGACATTTGGAACACTGCGGTCTTGTGAGATGTGGGTAGAGAGAGCGGGGTGTGATTCAGAGGCCTTGCTGCTGCAGTTTGCTCCGTAGTTGGTCCCAGCTTGATGCACAATAATGACCTGTCAGAGTGGCAGGCCTGGTGCCAGAACCCAGAAGCAAAGCTAATCCAAAGGGGTTATTCAGCCTAATGAATCCTAACAGCGTGCAGGGAACCCACCGGACCACAAAACACATCATCCATTTCCCTCGTTTTATTTTAACTGATGGAAGTATATTCCTGGGAAGAAGTGATCTTGAGCTGAACTCAAGTCTGTGGCCTTTGTGGTTTCTGCTCTTGGATGAAGTGTCTGTTTTATGTGTGGTTTGTCTGAGGGCTTTGATTCAAGCATGGTAGAAGGCTCATGGTATGTTTTAGTCTGTGATCTCAAAATGCTTGACTAATGGCTGTGTTCAAGGAGAGGTCAAGACTTATTCCTGTGATAGTGTTTAGTATGTTTGAGATATTCAGAATAGAATTGTGCACATGGATCAAATGCCATGTCTTCAAATTTATACTATTAATCTAAAACTATAGTAGTCTGCTGAGTTTAGCACTCACCAAACACATCTGAAAAAGCTAATCAAAATGTTAAGAATTACTTGCAAATTAAAGAGAGGTGGGTTTAATTGTGACTGGTACTAAAGTCTCAAGGACTCTGGCCCTTCAGGACTGAAGTTGAAGAGCTTTGCCATACAGTACACTGAGAAAAAAGAAAAAAAAGACATTGCACATGAAAGCAAATATTTTTATAAAATTATTTTACGATAAAATATTATTAACTTTATTTTACTAGACAAAATACACACACACACACACACACACACACACACACACACACACACACACACACACATATATATGAAAAAAAAAAAAAAATTAGGCTGCATTTTACTCGCCTCTGAGGCATCCTAGGTGTATATGACTTTCTTCTTTCAGACGAAGTTAAAAATTGTCTTTGATCTTTTAAGCTCTGTCATTTCAGTCAGTGGGTGTTGTATTGCTTCAGTCCAAAAGACCTGAAATAAAAAGCGCCCTTCCATAAAAAAAAAAGAAAAAAATGAAAAACTGTCTTGCACAGCTCCGGGGGGTGAACAAAGGCCTTCTGTAGCGAATCGATGCGTTTTTGTAAGAAAAATATCCATATTCAAAATGTAATAATCACTTTAATCTAGTTTGTGCTCACTGTTGCACACAGAAGCAGTTCCGGGAGCATGACGTATGAGGTCAGCATTGCACATGCACTGGTGTGTCTTGTGAAAACCAACCTTTGTTTACAGGATCAAAAGAAGCATAGTTTCCTTACTTTAGAAAAGGAAAATCAGTCTCATCTTGGCTTATATCAAAATCCTCCGATATTCTTCTTCACAAATCCTCATTTTGTACTTCTAATTAGTGACCGTTGTTTTGTTTTGATCTCTCCCCTGCGTTTCCACGTGCGTCACTTCTGAGCGGCGCATGCACAAAGCTGACCTCATACGTAATTCCCCCAGAACGGCTTCCATTTACAACAGTGAGCACAAGCTAGATTCAAGTGTGGAAAAGGGATATTTTTCTTACAAAAACGCATCGATTCGCTGCCTTTGTGAAATGATAGAGCTATGGAAAGACTGAAGCAATACAACACCCACTGACTGAAATGACAGAGCTTAAAAGATCAAAGACAATTTTTAACTCCGATTGGATTTGTCTGAAAGAAGAAAGTCATATACACCTAGGATACCTCGGGGGTGAGTAAAACACAGTCTATTTTTCATTTTTGGGTGAACTAACCCTTTAAGGACCCATCAAGCCTGCACCATCTAGAGTTTCATGACAGAACTTATATATATATATATATAAACCAACAGTTTTGATGATGAAAAAATCTTTAGGTATATCAATTTTACAACCAGCTGTTGGCATATTGCAACTTTCACATATAATGAACCCACATTCGAACTGCAGTGCAGCAGAAGTAAAATGGTTTATTCTTGCCTCTGTCCTCGTGATTTCTACAACAGTCTGATTTTTTCCCCTTTGCCTCTACCAGCTGATGTCAGGCATGTCAAGATCAGCTCTTCCCCTCTTATGCATGAGTCTGCGTATTCCAGCTCATCTGCCAAATTTACTCAGCGAAGGGACTCTGCCTCTGGAGTACCATAATGGACTTGTCCATCACTTTTTGAGATGACGAGGATTATAGGGGCCCAGATGGATTATGGGTAGTTTGATCCATGACTTCCTATCCCCTTCCTATTCAAACACATTAGTCAAGGTGAATAATACAGCCGTCAGCTCTGACAACCTCACCCGATATTGTCACTTACTCGTCCTACACCACCCTAAGTAGCATTGTCTGGAGGACTGACAGGTTTCTTACGAAACGCCTCACGATGAAAGCAGAGACCCAAGATATTTTCCACCAGAGGACGTTTGTCATCCTTTCTGCCACTTTAGAGTGACAAGGAGAGATTGTCTCTTGGTGAACTGTGGCGGCAAATCTTGAGAAATGCATGCGACGGTTACTTTTTGAGTCCCAGATGAATAACCGTTTAAAGTTGGAGGAATTTACTCTCCTCAGCTCCCTCATTTTGAACCTGACACCTGACTCCGTTCTTGTCCTTTTTTTTCTCCTGGCCACCCTTTTGATGCAACTACATGACAAGTTTGTCACTAAGGGCAGACTTTACGGCCTCTCAATTTGCCCAACAACCTTACACCATGGCTGTATTGGTTTCACCTGAGTGCAGTTGTGGCACCCACCATTTGGGGCTTCACCAGATTGTGAATTAAGCAGCTGCTTTCAAAACTCTGAGGGTCACCCTCTCAAGGTCAGCTCCCAGCAGCAAACCAGGTGAAATCAGGCATCTGTATGGCAGTCATGCCATCCATATTTGAGTGGGTTGAGAACGCCATATGAGGTGAGAAAGGATAGGTGAAATTCAGCATGACATTCCACTTTGTTGTCATGGAAACCCAACCTTGATGGTGTGTTGGGGTGGGGGGGATAATAAAACATCTAAAAAAAAAGATATAAAAAAGGGCAAAGAATTTTAATACAATGGATAACAAATGCACAAAATGTCTCCAGAGAATACAACAGTTAAAACATAAGCAATAGTTCAACGTTTCACTGACATCTGATGACTCTTAACAACTCAGAGACAAGGAAGCCATTTTAGAGAATTTTCCAGCCTGAACATATTGCACCTGTTAAATTATTTAGCACCACTCTATGGCTTGCCTCTGCAGCACACTTAAAACTGTAGCTACCGATTAGATCCCTCATGTCACCGTAGCAGGTCAACCTCCTTCGGCTTTCACTTATAGAGTAATACCATCACATTCATCGGCATCTCATTATCTTGCATTTACACCAGAAAAAGAGCTTTTTTTCTTTCACCCGACTGTTTAAACACTGTCAAAGCACATTCACTGTGAAGGGTCAGATGTTGGGGGGAAAACAAACTCTTATCTGACTTTCACCAAGAGGTCAGGCTCCAGCTTTGCTACTATGTGATTATAAGCTAGTATTGCTCCCGCTCGGCGTCAACCTTTCCTTTATCTCGCTTGACACAAGATAAACGCCACCTGTGATAAACACTGTGAGTAGATCCTTTAATACCTCCTCGGTTCTGTCACCTTTTGAGATATACTTTACCTGAGCGAGAGAAGACAAAGGTGACGGTGATCGTGACTCACAGCACTTAAAACTTTCCTCAGAGGATTTATAACCTTCAGTCAAACCGTTCTTCAGTTATTAATAGACCATCTTAGTGTTTAAATCATGTTTATGGCTGTGATATCTGATCAGAATGTGTAATTACCTTCTTGTGCTTTCTTGTTTGTAGCTGGCCTGGTCATTGAAAACACCACTTGGGGGCAGTGATGAAACAAGCACTTCATTTTCTCAGCTCTCGTGTGAAGAAATGTGAATGCTTAGGAGTTGCACTTTCCTAAACTGCTGTTTGCCCCAATCGAACATTAATGTGCAAAGGTCTTTGGCTTCTCAAATCTGACAGTCTGTCTCTCAAAGGGTGTTGAGATTTGGACTGGAGGATGTTTTTATTGTTCAGTGGTTGCTTTCTTATAGCTCGGGAGAATTAATAAACATTTCTTTTATGTTTTTTGTAAGTGTCAAAATTCATGAGATGAAATGGAAGCAAATGAGTCATTTATTGAAAGAGGATAGAGAACTATAAAATGAATGTGGATGGCATAGCTCAGATCATTTGGCCTTGGAAAAATCTAATGAGAAATGTTTGAGGTCATTTTAAAATCTTGGAGTTTTTGATCATTTTAAGGTGTTTGACTTTTGATTGCAAATTGGTAGCTTTGCACATTTGGGTACAGTTTGACATTCAGATTTGAAACTCTAGAAAAGATGCATATGAGATAACTAGGTTTTTTTCTCAGGAAAACATAAGCAAATACTTAATACTCAAGCAAAAGTGTATATTTATCCACACTGTTTATAAAAACAACCTTTTTTCTTCTCCTCCTCCTTAGAGGTGGTTTTAAATGCTGGGTAGGAAACATGGTGAGCCCAAGATAATTATAAAGAGAATGCCAGCAGTTAACATTTTTTTTTTTTTTGGTCACATACTTTTTCAAGAAGCATTGTAACCACTTTTTTGTGCAGCGCCTTTTAAAAATAATAATAATAATAATCAGAATTAGATTTCATTTTCAAATCATTTTTTTTTTTACATTTAGAAACTGATTTTTTAACACTTTTCATTGTTTCATAATAATTAAAATTGAAAACACATTTAATATCAGAAGTCCTTTTAGAGCTGACCCCTAAAATATTCAGAGCAATGTTGGGGCAAAACATCTTTCTCCTTGGACAACCTATACATAGTTTTTCTAGATGCAATAAGAATACGTACAGGTGCTGGTCATATAATTAGAATATCATCAAAAAGTTGATTTATTTCATTAATTCCATTCAAAAAGCCTATATTTTGTTTTTATTAATTACACACAGACTGATATATTTCAAATGTTTATTTCTTTTAATTTTGATGATTATAACTGACAACTAAGGAAAATCCCAAATTCAGTATCTCCAAAAATTAGAATATAACTTAAGACCAAAGAAAGGATAAATGTTATTAATACTCCTCCCATATGTATATAATTGTAATGTATTTGGTTGTTAATTACTTTATAATTAGTTGGGGTTGCTTTTGCCTGAATTACTGCAACAATGCGGCGTGGGATGGAGTCGATCAGTCTGTAGCACTGCTCAGGTGTTATGAGAGCCCAGGTTGCTCTGATAGTGGCCTTCAGCTCTTCTGCATTCTTGGGTCTGGCATATCGCATCTTCCTCTTCACATTACCCATAGATTTTCTATGGGGTTAAGGTCAGGCGAGTTTGCTGGCCAATTAAGAACAGGGATACCATGGTCCTTAAACCAGGTACTGGAAGCTTTGGCACTGTGTGCAGGTGCCAAGTCCTGTTGAAAAATGAAATCTGCATCTCCATAAAGTTGGTCAGCAGCAGGAAGCATGAAGTGCTCTAAAACTTCCTGGTATACGGCTGCGTTGACCTTGGACCTCAGAAAACACAGTGGACCAACACCAGCAGATGACATGGCACCCCAAACCATCACTGACTGTGGAAACTTTACACTGGACCACAAGCAACGTGGATTGTGTGCCTCTCCTCTCTTCCTTCAGACTCTGGGACACTGATTTCCAAAGGAAATGCAAAATTTACTTTCATCAGAGCACATAACTTTGGACTACAGCAGCAGTCCAGTCCTTTTTGAAGCGAGACGCTTCTGCCGCTGTCTGTTGTTCAAGAGTGGCTTGACACAAGGAATGCGACAGCTGAAACCCATATCTTGCATACGTCTTTGTGTAGTGGTTCTTAAAGCACTGACTCCAGCTGTAGTCCACGCTTTGTGAATCTTCCCCACATTTTTGAATGGGTTTTGTTTCACAATCCTCTCCAGGGTGCGGTTATACCTATTGCTTGTACACTTTTTTCTATCACATCTTTTCCTTCCCTTCGCCTCTCTAGTAATGTGCTTGGACACAGAGCTCTGTGAACAGCCAGTCTCTTTTGCAATGACCTTTTGTGTCTTGCCCTCCTTGTGCAAGGTGTCAGTGGTCGTCTTTTGGACAACTGTCAATTCAGCAGTCTTCCCCATGATTGTGTAGCCTACAGAACTAGACTGAGAGACCATTCAAAGGCTTTGCAGGTACTTTGAGTTAATTAACTGATTAGAGTGTGTGTGAGTGTTTGTTTTATATTGAACCTTTTCACAATATTCTAATTTTCTGAGATACTGAATTTGGGATTTTCCTTAGTTGTCAGTTATAAACGTCAAAATTAAAAGAAATAAACATTTGAAATATATCAGTCTGTGTGTAATGAATATATATAATATACAAGTTTCACTTTTTGAATGGAATTAGTGAAATAAATCAACTTTTTGATGATATTCTAATTATATGACCAGCGCCTGTATATAGTTCTTGTGCCATCAGCTAGTATTGTCATGACATCATTTTTTACTGGATTTATTGGATTAATTAGCCACATGACTATATACATTTTAAACGATCTGTGGTTCTGTGAGCAAAGATAGCAGATTTGAGTCCCATACATCCAGGGGTCCTATGTCAGCTCCCATTGATATGAATAAGAATGTTAACAGATAAACAGAAAGATATGATACTTTAATAAGATGTTGTTCATCCTTTTCCATCATAGCAAAAACAGCTTTAGGAGAAAATAAATCCACCTGTTGTTATTAATTTACATACTTTGAAGCCGTTTAAACTGACTATTTATTTACCAGAGGTTTGCTGTTCAGAAGCACATGGACAGCGTAGGCTACATATATATTTGAATGAGCTTCTTTTCTGTTTATGACCCTTTGAGACCTTACAAACTGATGTTAGAATACATGTAAAAGGCTCTGGATCTGGATCTTTATGATGGGCCCCATCATAGCAAGATTCAAGGTTCCCTCATGAGACCCAAATAAATGCTTTTTTAGAGATGAACAGAAGGCCAGGAAAGATTGAATCCTGTTTCTCTGAGGTAAGAAAGAGGTACATCTCAGGAAATAGTCAGTGATAGATGAGATACATGGAGCAAGAGAGTCTGGCCCAGTCTCCAGCCAAGCTGAATCAGACAAACAGTCTGATTGTTTGTGGCTCTCTCTCTGGTGCGTGCACACATCTCTCTCTCTCTGCTCTGCTTACACAGTACCTCTTTTTTTTTTGCAACTGATTACTTATCAGCAACAATACATCTATATTCATTTGTGCTATATGCTAAGATCTTTACTAAATGAGAGTGCGCTTCAGCAAAACACTGCACACACTTGTTAAACGTTAGCCTTGGGAAGTCTTCCCTGGAGCTCTTTGGTGTTTTAAAGAGCACTGTTATTTAGTTGGCAAAGGTGTTGTAACAACAAGGCATAATTAATACTTTTGTGAACCTTCCATAATCAGTTTTTGCTATTTAAATTAATGTATGTTATTTCATTTGGTTTCATTCGATTTCATCTCAATTTATGTCATTTGTCTTTTTTTTTTTTTTGGGGGGGGGGGGGGGGGGGTGTATATTACAAGCTTTTGATTGGATTTCAGTTCTAAGCTGATTTAATTCAGAATCATTTGGGCATGCATATATACTCCCAAAGGACCTGGAATCAAATACTATTATATATATTTTTTGTGTGTGTGTATCTTTTTTCTTTTTTTTTTTTTTTTTTTTTTTTTTTTTTTACATTTATTCAAATATTCCATGATATCTTAATGTTGATATAGAGTTAACTTAGTATAGTATTAACATGTATTATATAAGGTCAATCTTGGGATTTTATAATGATATTGTCTAATTTTACAATTTTATAAACTCATTTTTATGTTCAGAATAATATTGTATGTGTACTTTTGTTTTGTATAGTTTTTGCCTAATTAGGGTAAGAGATTTGAGCAACAGTATTGCATTTTAGGGCATTTTGGCTCCATTTTTGCTATGGACATGAATGATTCCTCAAATTGCTATTACGTTTCTAAAATATGTGATGTATGATTATAACCTTGAGGATAATACAATTGGAAAATCCCATAGACTTCCATTGAAGGAGGAACCTTTTGACTTGATTAAGATCATGACTCATTCTCATGAGAAATGTTTCGGTCATGCTGAGTTTCACTTGTAGTTTCTAGCATTATAGCAGCATTAAGCCCAAGTGCATTGCTGTTGAGTCTGGATGTAGATGGTGATGGCGTTCATGGAGGAGGGGATGTTCTCCATATCTGCTCCCAGCATCATCTCATTGGCTTGTTTCAGTCATGAACAGCTACTGGAAATTGCTTCTTTCACCCACATAAGGGCAGTGCACCAGTTAACAGCTTGTTTATTATGTTCACTCTGTGCTCTTCCTTAGGCTTCTGGATGCTCTGGGCTTATCTATGATTTAAGCTATTGTGGGTGACCTCAAAACGATGAAGGCTACCTTAGAGGGTAAGCACTGAGGGCAAGGGATTCTGGGACAGTGAGAAAATGCATGAGAGACTGACAGCAAAGTTTCAGCAGGGGGTGAAAGCATAGAAAGCAAAGAAGCAAATCAGATAACTTTAATCACAATTGACAATGTTGTACCATGGTTTGAAAGTAAAATAAATAAAATAATAATAGTAATAATAATAATAATAATACAAAAATACATATACTGTCTGAGACCAAAAGTAAAAAAATAAAAAAAATAATGTATGCATGAGAATTATATTACAAATTATGATCAGCACAGCAATTTTATTGAAAAATAAAATTGTTAAAACAAAACAATGTTTTAGTATTTGTCTGTTTTTCTGTTAAACCTGAAAACTTCTGCAACAATTTGCACCCCATAAATAAATAAAATAAATAAATAAATGTTACTTTGTTTAATTTCAGGTTTAAATTTTATTTTGAATCCCAGATTGTTTTTATGTGATCTCAGACATTGAATAAACATACTGGACTTCACTGTATATGCATATTTTGTTATGCCATCTTATTGGTATAAAGCAATACAGTTATTCAAACAATACACAAACCATTTAGTCTGGCCTCAAAGAGGTCTGCAGTGCGAGCTCTCTGGACTGTAATTGAGACATAAAAGCACATTCATTCAGTTCCGCTTCGTACGGAGCACCGGCGGCTGAATTTGCATGCTGATGGGAAGGTTAGTTTTAGATGCATTACGACTCCTGCGAGCTGTCATCAAGGATCTCATATTCAATCAGTGTGGCTTAATGCATTACAAGCAGTTGTAGGAAAATTTAATGAGAGTTCCTAATTAGCCAGTAGCAAACTCATAATCACTTCAGAAACAAATTAAACCATGGGTATTTTTGGAGGATAAATGTTCTGCCACTGTCCACACAGCCATGGCCTATTTATTTAAAGCAATCATGCTCAAAAGTGGACTGACCAGGTTTTGTTACACTGCTTAACTTTGAAATATCATACTGCAGCTAATTGGTAGATAATTTTTTTGTGAAGTATGCATCAGATAGTCCTATAGAATGCAACACTTGGGGTTCCAAAGTAAAGTTCTGATTATATATATATATATGTGTACTTTGTGTGTGTGTGTGTGTGTGTGTGTGTGTGTGTGTGTGTGTTTGGTTTATGTATTTTGGTTTTTATTTTATTTATATTTTTTTTATTTGTGCGTATATAAGTATATAAGTAGTTATTATTAGGCTATATTTAAGTTTTTGTTTTTTTCTCGCTTCCAAAAAAAAGTTTATAATGCTGTGAGCCATCTTGTTTTCGGTTAATTTGGTTCAAGGCTTATACCTCTTTACACAAAGACTTTTTATAAAATCCCCATGGTAAAAACAAATGGAAAAAAATACTTTCAGAACCATGGCTGCTGAAAAGTCTAGTCATCATGCATTTGACCCCACTGACCCCTTCCCTCATTATGACATCATATATTTCTAAATGGCATGTGCTGTGGGAACAGGGTCTCTCAATTACCTCCATGTTCTGTTTTTACTGTTTGTTAGCAGCTGTGTAAGTCGTTTTTTGCAGAATCATCTAAAAGGTTTTACACATACATCAAAATTTGTCCTCTAGAAGGTAGACCATTTCACAGAATGCAGCATCTTTATGCTTGACTGTGGATGAACATGAATCCCGCAGCTTCGCCCAGAAGGATGCTGGCAAACATCGTAATGTGGAAAAAATCTTTAACATCCTGAGCAATGTGACACCACTGCGGTTTTTTCCTCCCTTGAGCTCTACGGAGGAAACATCACAGGAACATTGAGGCCACAGTTGCCGTTTGATTGATGTGTCAAACTGCCCATCTAGAAGAACGTTGCCTCCGGAGGCTGGCCTCTGTGTTGAAACGCAGAATCTGAAGCTTTGATTGGCTGGGCTGGATGGTTCAGCGTGTGTGTGACTGATTCTTTCTCACTATTTGACACTTTTATTCAGTCTCGTCTATCTCACCAGCTCCCGTTTTGAAACTATCTTGACATTTCAAGTGATTGTGACACTGTATATTGCTAAAAATATTCCTGTTTTGTTTCACACTTTTTTCCCCCTTGAAAATATGCATTAGCTCAGGGGAAATATGCACATGCTCCATATTTGTAATGCTGCATTAAAAAGTGAGTATTCGCTGACTTAGTCATCATGTAAAAATTCACTTTTATGACTCATTTTTCAACCCCCACCCCCAACCAAGCTGATTAATTTCTAATATACCTGCACAAACATTCACGCCAAGAAAAATCATTTATTTTGAGAAATCGGCACTCAGAATAGCTGCTGATGTCTGATGGTAATCAACCACATATTAATTAAGGCACAATTGCTGAGTCAATGAAAGAGGCCAGTTAAATATTGATGTGTTTAAAAGGTCCATCACGGGAAGAGGGACAGCCAGGGTGATGGGACGGCTGCCACAGGCACACGTCCTCTTATAGCAGTGGTAGGATGAGAGCTAGAAAAATGGGAGCTGCATTTTGTTGTTGAATACAGAGAAAGAAACTCTCATTCTTTCTCTACAGCATCCAGCAAGCGCAGTTTTCATGCACACGAATGTGTAAAGCTGACAAGCTCATTAGCAGCTTTGCCGTCACAGTCAGGACACTCTGATGTACATAGTGAGCTTTTAGTTTACTGTCAGTTTATGCCTTAATCTAGATCTCAGTTGTGGTTATTAAAAGAAATTCACTTCACTTTAAGGCAAGTTAGTACACTCAGTGGCCATATTGGTACAGTCCCCAAGCAGCTTTTTACCAGTCATGCTAGCACAAATTTTGAATGGGGCCAATTAACGTTTTAAATCAAAATAAAATCTGACAAGAAATATATCATAAAATGTGGTTCTTTACCTCAAATCATGCAAAAGTTGCATACTAGATTACGTAATAGGGACCTATAAAAATCCAAATTGACTGATGAAATGAGAGCGATTTTGATTATTGTTTTTGTGATTCACTATGTAGGGCATCTAAATGGATCACTTGTCAGGTTCCATCTTAGAATTTTACCTTAGCATGTAGGCAGTAGGCAGCAGGGCTCGAGGTTTGTGTGTTTTGTTCAGAAATAAACACAAACACACATGCTATGGCATGTTTTATTCATAAAATGTTTTATGCAGTCTATACGGCTCCATTTACTCCTCAGTCCTGAACAGGTAAACTGAGAGGCATCGACAATGGATCAGCTGGTGTGCTGAGATATTTCCATTTATGTTCAGGTAAACCTTTGTTAGCACTTTTCTACATAGTTCCATTGCTGATTGTATATAGAGTGGTTGTGTGTGTGGCATATTAAAACAGATTTATTGTTTTGTGTTGCATAGGTGTGTGTGCATGAGTGTGTCTGAAGATGGCTCTGTCTGTTCTCCTGAGTCTACTATTTGGGCCAAAGCAATCCTGTTCTCTCCTGGGATGGCCCTGAGAAGGAGACACATAAATGAGGTCATTTTACTTCCCTTTTGGAATAGCAAAGACCTGGCTTTGCATTTTTTTTAATTTATTTAATTTTTTTTTTTTTTTGTGAGTATATACTGCACTGAGCAGTATGTATCCAAGTATAGATTCTTTCACCGCTAATGGGCTCTTAGTGCTGTTAAAATCCACCCTAGTCGTGCTTCGCTTTGCAGGGTTGTTTTACCATACAAAGACACAAGGCTTATGGTAATGTTAACTAAAGACTTTGTCGATTACGTTACAGTAACAGGTCTAGACTTGCTGCTGATTGTGGGCGGATTGTGACACAACCAATCAGCTTGATTGATTGGTTCTCCCTGTGCTCTCAGGCAAGCTGATTGGCATGTTAACGACATCAGCATGGAAATCCGCAAAGTCAGGCCTGCATTTCATGACAGTTAGCTGACCGGCCCAAATGTTTTAGGTCGTCTTGAGTTTTTTTTTTTTTTTTTTGGTTAAAATACTTAATTTGTTTCTTGTTTAATTGATCACAGGCTTAATTTGTTAACTGCACAGTTTGTGAATACTAAGAGCGATCTTGGCCCCGTACAAGCTTGATCAGTGGAATAATATAATCCAGCAAACTCTTCAGCCTTCAAATACAGTCATAGACAAACACTGAAACCCCTTAAAGAGTCAATTAGATGGTTAAATGACCCATCGGAAAGATAAATGCATAGCACAATGTAAAAATCCATCAGCATCAGTCCCAGCAAGGCAGGTACTTGCATTAGCCTTTGAGTGGACCCATCTGTCTGTGGCTGGTGTGAATCCTGACTCGTGAAATAATAAATCAGCGGAAAAGCAAGTCTTTCAGGTGTTTCGCAAACTCGGGCCATGGTGATTTGCGTGCCGTGAGGTCCTCTACTACCTTGAGCGTGCAAGCATGACAACAACAGATGCTTTTGTGTCTTCGTCCCCCACTGCTTGTCTTTTGTTTGTCCTTGACAGCTGAGAAAGCATGAAGGATTCCCTTTGTTCAGTCAAGTGCAGTAACTAACTATTGCTAGACACCTCCCTTCTGATAAATGCTTCGGAGATGGGCGCACAGTCTGAGAAATGTTTCCACATCTAGAAACTAGATTTTGTCGTTAATGAGCATTCATATGCAGTTGTTAATTAGCTGAAAATCAGTGTTCTGTATTCTTTGTGGTAATATTGGTGTTTTTGTTTAGCAACTTCATATTTATAATGAGAGACAAGACAGGAAATGGTGGTGAGATGAGGGGTAATAGGATTGGGAGATATGTTTGTTTGGTCTCTTGAATTTTGACCATTTCATGCTCTCAGCAGTCAGGTTTTGGGCATTATGACCATATGACCTGTCCATGTTGGCATCTGCCTCAAGTGCCTTATAGTAAGTGACATACATTACCGTTCAAAAGATTGTGGAGAAAAGATTTCTATTTCAAACAAATGCTGTTCTTCTGAACTTTTTGAAAAAGAAAACGCATCACGGTTTTGAAATGTAAAAATCAACTTATTAGAATTATTTCTGAAGGATGATGTGACACTGAAGACTGGAGTACTGATGCTAAAAATTCACCTTTGCCATCACAGGAATAAATAATATTTAAAAGTATTTTCAAATAGAAAACAATTATTTTAAATTGAAATAATATTTCAAAATATGACTGTCTTTAATAAACCATGTATATGGTTTATTAAAGACAAATTATTATTATTATACAAATTATTATTATTATTATAATTGTTTTTTTGTAGATGCCGTCCAAATTATACACGTGCCAATGTGGACAGTTTGTATGAAATGCCCTCATCCTCAAAATCCATTAACAGAACATCCCAGATTATTTTAAATGTGGGTTCCCTAACAACAAGGTCATATTTGTGCCAATCACAATGTGTTTTGTGTCGTGAACCATCCAAATTATATTTTGTTTGATAAAAAGTTTTGCTGTGCTGGGTCATCACTTGATGTGTAATGTAAAATCTGGGCGAAACAAAAAAAGTGAGAACCACTGTGAATGTTACCTTAATAACATGTTAAAAAAGACCCTATAAAATAAAGCTGAATAATTTTCTCCTGCACTTAGAATGTGTGGCGCTTTGTCAGAAAGCTAATCCTTTCGTACTGTCTCCATTATGCTCATCCTCATTCCTCATTGCAAACAAGCGCTGCCGTCTATTGATCAGGACCTGCCACAAAACTGATTAGACACCTTTCCCTGCTCTCTGACTGCCATATCAATCCTGCCTACTCCACCACTATCAGCTCATATAAAGATATCAGCTGACGCTCTGCATTAACTATCACAGAGCACTAACATTAGCTGCCACAGATGAAGGTGAAGGGGACATATTTTTTTACCCCAAGGCTGCATACATATATAATTAACTCATAATCTCTCACAGGGATTGTTTTAATCACCTTCCCCTTCCATTAACTTGTTTATTTTTATTGCATTCCCATTTTTGCTGGAAATTTTGGAAGGGCATTCGGCGTGGGCTGGGTTAGACAGTGTGTGTGTTTACGCTGCGGTATACAAAGGAGTTAATATGGTACTGTTTGCATGTCTCTGGGTTTCATGCAGTCCATATGGTGACTACTGAGATACTGTGGGGGAGAGAAAAAAAGGAGAGTGAAAGTAAGTGGTATGATGGCCAGCACTAATGAAACAGCCCCTGCAGTGTAGACACACAGCTACCTGTGCCGATGACTGGTAGTGGATGACTCAGACAACACACATCCTGTGAGACGGCTTGATATGGCAGAGATCTCCAACAGAAATCACTCTACTATATCCTGCTCATTAACTTACTGTTATACACACTTATTCAATGCCCGGAAATTAAACATGCAGAGCAATGAGCAATATGGACAACAGTGTATACTAATAATTTTTTTAACCGTGACGTGACATACAGCCAAGTATGGTGACCCATACTCAGAATTCATGCTCTGCATTTAACCTATCCAAAGTGCGCACACACAGCAGTGAACACACACACACACACCCGGAGCAGTGGGCAGCCATTTATGCTGCGGCCCCCGGGGGGCAGTAGGGGATTCGGTGCCTTGCTCAAGGGCACCTCAGTCGTGATATTGAAGGTGGAGAGAGCGCTGTACATTCACTCCCCCCACCTACAGTTCCTGCCGGTCCGAGACTTGAACTCGCAACCTTTGGATTGGAATAAAAATAAATATAAATAAATATTTTCTATTTTAATATACAGTACTTTAAAATGTAATTTATTCCTCTGATGACAAAGCTGAATTTTCAGCATCATCAGTCTTCTGTGTCACTTGATCCTTCAAAAATTATTCTAATATGCTGATTTGGAGCTCAAGAAATATTTCTCATTAGCAATTTTTGTATAAGTTGTGCTGCTTAATATTTGTGTGGAGACTCTGATAAATTTTTTCAGGATTCTTCGAAAGCTCAAAAGAACAGCTTTTATTTGAAATCAAAATATTTTAACAAATTAAATTGTTTCATTGTTGCTGATTGTTGCTTAAGTATTAATTCCTTTAAAAAATACTTTTGAAAGTACTTTATGTAAAAAGCATTAATATTAGCATTATTTTTATTACTACCTCAGGTACTACTACTGCGACGACTACTACTAGCACTACTAATATAATATTTTAATATTATAGAATTTGATTAATAAAGACAATGATAATATTGTATAAAATTATAATGTCTTGAGTTTGCTGGTTTGGAAATTGTATATAATTAAGTGTAAAATTTACATAAACACATTGTTTCCCCCCTAAATTTCTAGCCAGTTAATATATTATTGTTTTAATATTAACTGTTGGTATTCTGCTTTAATAGTGGTCTTGATTATGAATTTTTCAGATATATAAATGAGATGATCCCAATAGGGGTTCATATTTTATAGATGTATTTGTCAAATTTCTTTATTTTGTCACATTCACTGCACACGAATAAGTCGACGGTTCTGTGTTATAAAAGAGGTATACACAGCCTGTGACTACAACAGCAATTGAATATTTCAGAATGTTAAAAATGTCAGATGTCTGATGTCTTGCTGACTGCTGTCACGATTACATAACTGGGTAGATTTACTGTGTGTCCAAATGTGTTTCTTTTCATTTGATTTATCTGAGGTGAATATAAACATCATATTTCCGAAAAGACAGACTCTAGTACATGTTTGTATTTGTCCATATTATCTACTGGTGGAGAGACAGAAATGGGCGGTGCTGACAGGCAGGTGGCTTGTGCTTGTTTTCTCAGTACTTATCTTACTTAAATGAAATTTAAATTGTGTAAACAAAGTTGTTAGAGAATCTTGAGACTGACACTGCAACATTGGCTTAACCAGTGATGAGAACTGGGGCAGGACTGTTCATTCAAAGCAATAGCAGAAGGTGGTAGTGTTCGGGAAACCTGTTTGGAAACAATGTTTTGCAGCTTTGTGACTGATTGTGAGTTAACAGTAATGCAGGGGTCTGTGATTGATGTAGTCCATTATTATGCCATGCTTAAGAAGTTTTACATGTCCACAAATGGAGACGGATTTTTATGATTGTCTGTTATAAATGTAGCCAGTCAAATGACAAGCCAGCAGGTGTCTTGTCAGTGTAGATGGCTGTAATTGAAGCAGAACTATGCAGAGAGAGAATGCTGAATAATGTGGGGGGCTGTGTCTGTCTCTGGAGGGTGTGATCCCATGTAATTCCCACCTAGCTCCGCTTGCCTTCCATGTGCGGCCCTCCGGTCGCCTATTAAGAACTGCTCGGGTAGCTGTGGGGAGTCTGGATTCATTACCGAAGTTGGACACAGACAGAGCACAGTAGTTCACCTCATTCTTCCCCTTCCTTTACTGCAGGTGGAAATTCATATATAAAGTGGACATACCTGCGGTGTGCTCCGGTGTGGAACAGAGACGCAGTGGTTAGTGAAGCAGAGCAGCACAATATTAAGATCTTTGAGCTGAACAGACTGTACCTACAGTCGTCTAGAGACACTCGCCCACAGAACTGACCTGAATTACCTCCAAAAAGCCCTCATAGCTCATTCAGAATCTGCTTTCTTAAAAATTGTCTGTCAGCCGATTTAAAATTTAGTTAAAACTATATGTGTGTGTGTGTATGTGTGTGTGTGTGTGTGTGTGTGTGTGTGTGTGTAAAGAAAAATACAAATCAATAAAATAAAAACTTTTATTATGCAGTAAAACCCCAAAATAGTTCAACTAAATAAATGATAGACATTGCTTAATTTACTTATAAAGCTAGCCAGTTACTTGTTACAAGAAATGTCACAAGACACATTTTCATTATGCAGTAAAACCCCAAAATGGCACAGGCATTAGTAACTATCATCTTTTGTCTTCTCCTCTAAATCTGGTACGAAACGGGATTTGTTCTGTCTGTGGGAATGAAGAGCTCGAAATATATCAATAAATTATTAAAAGAGCTGTTTTTCTCAGTGCAGTCATTTACAATTCTATATTTAACATCCGTTTGTTTGAGCATTATGGCTCATAGATATATCTTCATATCCCAGAAACACCCCAGCACAGACAAAATGAGGAACTGTCTGCTGTCTGACATATTTAACTTCCTGAAATATTCGATTGCGTTTTTAGTCACAGGCTGTTTTGGAGCTCTGTGTAAACCTCCTCTGTTGCACAGAAACATTAACTAATTTTCATTCTTGTCTAGCTATCGTGCAAAACCTAACATAAAATAAATCTACACAATATCAATGCCAAAATCCCATAAACCTATACACATTTTCAATCAGAGACCATTAGAATATTTTATAAATGTCATTTGTTTGTGAACCATGACTGCATTGCATGTGATTCAATAAAGAACTTGTTTAAAAGAGTCATTTGTCTGTGAATCGGACCATACTGGTTACTCTGTTGCATTTTTTGATTCACTGATGAATCATTTTACAAGAATCATTTGTTCATTATTTGAACTACACTGGTTTTGCTGAATGTTTTGATTCACTAAAGAACCGTTTTAAGAGTCATTAGTTTATGAATTGTACTATACAGATCAATGTTAATGCATGTATTTTAAGTAACTGATTGTGCTTCCATATTTAGGTCATTGTCTGTTGGCCAGTGAAACTGTTATCTAACTGTTATCTGTCATTGTCAGCTTATCTGTAACAATATTAGCTAAATTCCTTATCAAAAAGCTGTAAAGAGTATTAGCTGCTTCTTCTCCCATGATGAGAGAAGTGATCAGGATCTTCTTTTATCTTTTTTGAGCGCTGTCTGGTGTAGTAGAGGTTAAGCAGCAACTGATCAACAAAACTTCAAAAGGATTCTCAATGCTTTGATGAGTCCACTTCCTTATTCTTATGGATCAATAGAGGCGTAAAGGATGCCATGGCGAGCCTAGGTAGAGTCATCCGCTGAACCTGAGCTCAACCTTCAGAGAGTGAACTGTAACAACATAAGCCAATGGTAATCTGAAATTAAACTTTTCCTCCTAATGTGACAGACGATGTTTTCAAAGGGTTATCATGCATAGGTTTTTTTTTTTTTTTCATTGAGTTTTCTACTTTGCTGTGATGTTTGATGGTTCAATTTGCAGTACAATTTTCACACCTTTCCAAGTGAGCTGTTAGCCACTTACAAGTAACCGCTGAAAGGGTAGACAATACAAAGCATAAGAGTCTTGATACAGCAAGAAAAGGCACAGATTATGCTGCGGTCGGTCAGAAATCTTTGCTAACTGCATGATCTGATTCATATGCAGAGCTCTTAATGGTTTAAGATTATGTACTGTAGGTATGTCTGTCAAAAATTAGCCTAGCATGTCCTTATAAAAAACAACCAGTAATAAGAAGCATGGCAAACAGCTCTGTACTTAAATCATTGTATTTAAATTACAATTCATTGCCTTAGTTTGAATTACATTTGGATTGAGGAATCCAGAGAATGCAAAATTGATCTTGCATGTGTTGGAAGAAAGTAGAAATATATGTTTGAAGAGAAAAAAACTTGATAGTTGTATAAATATATTTCATGATATTTGTTTTTTTATTTTTTATTTATACTACCATTCAGAAGTTGAAAGAAGTCTCTTATGCTTGCCAATGCTGCATTAATGAGATTAAAAATATGGTAAAAACAGTACTGTTGTGAAATATTATTACACTTTTCTATTTTTATATATTTAAAAATATAAATTATTCCTGTTAAAATCATTTGAATATGCTGATTTGGAGCTCAGGACACACTTGGACACACCAATTTATACTTCTGCGTCGGGTGCGTTTGAGGTTGACGTGTACCCATCGCCGTACCCTGACGACGCACCTCCTCAAAAATGTAACTACGCGTCGCGACGACGCGGACTGCAAGATCTGTGATTGGTCGGCTTGGTAGTATCACGTTTCCTCCTACGCATTTCTGGAATGATCTTCTGCACTCTGGACTGCCCGCCATTTTTAAATTCCGAAATTCAGTGAAGAGCCAACATGGAAATGGACCAAGTGACCGAGCGATTAATTAAAGAAGTGAGGAAATACAGCCAGCATGATCCGCTCTCTTTCAGTCGCCATTGTTCGTAGAAGCCCGCGAGGATCGAGGAATGTAAACACAGTGGAACCCGCTCGCGTCAACTAGCGTTTCGGCGGTGAAACTGCAGAGCAAAACAGACATACGCAGAAGTATAAATTCTTATGACGGCGTCGCCTATGTGCGTAGCCTACGACGTACACTACGCCGTACACTCGACGCAGAAGTATAAATTGGCCTTATTATCAGTGTTAAAAACAGTTACAGGTCAGCTGAATTCATATGCAACTCATGAAGTCAACCAGCGCCAATTCTTCAATTCAGAATTTGGAACAACCCTGGTAAGAAGCATAAGGGGGAAAAAAAAAACACTGGACTCGAAAGGGCAGAGTCCATTTTCAAGATTTCCTCCAAGGTTAGTATGCAGTACAAGTTGTTTCCACAATTGAACATAATTTTTTTTGTTGTTGTTTTTTTTTTTTTTTTTGACTTACAGGCCTACTTCAAAACCCATTTGACAGATCAAAAATTAACAAATAAAGGTCTGGAATATGTCTGATGCACAGAGTTAGCAAGCGCCCCTGCAATTTATCCTAGCTCTATCTCAAAGGCCTAGCAAATGGGAAAAATAAATACATTTGAATAAGTTGAATTTTAAATCATGCAGCAATTGGTCCCAAAGGTTCTTTGGGAAAATTTACAAAAACTGTGTTGACATCTTGTGAGCAGTTTCAAGTGAGTGAAATGAAACAGAATGCTTACTTGAAAATTATCCGACCTCTAAATTTTTTCAAAACCCATAATTGCATTTTTTTTTTTTTTTTTATTAAAATATAATGACAATGGGAGCAGGAGACCTTGGTGGTGGTGTTTGCCAAGTCAGTTCTTCATACTTTAAGGGAATTGTTTGTGATACAGACAAAAACGATAGCTCAAATTGTGTGGTTTATTGAGGAGAGGTGTGCTTTACTTCTCTAAGTAATCAGAATGGATGATTTTTCACTTGGATAATTTAAAAGGAGAAAAAACCTCGTAAACTTTCAGTACATTGAAGCAGCGCCATCTGACATGAGGCTGAAATATTATGCTTCGATTCAGTTACAAAAGGTCTCAAATACTGTGTGTGGCTGTAAGCATCACATAATTATTATTATGGCTGGATGTCATGCCTAACAGCAGATGAATGTCTGGAGAGAGGCTGCTGACATTCTCTGGAGCTGTTGCCCAGAGTCTGTCCAGGCTATTTGTGAGCTAGCATGGGCTAACAGGGCTTAAACATTGGCACCATTTCCCAAGCTAAGGATGAATCATTCCTGGCATGTTCTCTCGCCTGCTATGTCTTTGTGGTGACATTGATCTCCATGAATATTTGCCCAGATGCATGTTGGGAGTTAATAATAGCGGAGCAGCTACGGCAAGGTTCAGCAGGTCCCCAAGAGTTAGTCCTCTTCCCTACCGAGCATGATCTGGACTACTGTTGTACGTCACTTAGCACTCTCACTAATCTGGTTACATGCAGTCTCAGACTTTGTTTTGTGAAAAAAAGGTGCATAGATCCACAAAGACAGACATGTTTATGCATTTGATATGTAGATAATGTAGAAAGGTACAGTGCCTGTTTTATAGTTTACCTTGAAAAAAATGGACATAATTTACTCACCCTTGTGTTATTGCAAAGCTGTATGACTTTTGTTTTTCCATGGAACACAAAAGAAGGGTTTTTGATTCTGAATGAACAAGGAAAAAACAAAAAGGACACAAAAGCATCAAAGTACACTTTTAAATATAAAGGTTCCAAAATGTTTTTTTCACAGTGATGGTATGAAAGAGCCATTTTTGGCTCCCCAAACAATATTTCAGTGAACAGTTCTTGAAACAATCATGTTTTTCTTTGAAGAACATTTTAATAATCTAAGGAAACTTTTTCCACTATAAAAAACTCTTTGTGCAATGGAAAGGTTCCATGAATATTGAGGGTTTTTAATTGAACCATAGATGCCAATTTAGAAGCTTAAATTTTAAATGTGCATCATAAAAGTTTGCGCTATATTACAAGTCTTATGAAGCCATGTAGAAGTTGAAATTTGAATTAATATTTCCTGAAAGTATACTGCTCCAGTGAGCTGTTAACCACTGAACCTAGAGTTGATGAGTCAAATTTTGAGAACTATATCAGTCTGACTTCTGAACAGATCTTTCAGATCAATTTTGTGATTCAAGTGCATGCAATTCAGTCAGAAATTCACTTTTGATCCACCTGAGTATTGGCTATTCCTGGTCAATATGAGCAGAACCCCTGATGTTGCTTACAGTCTGTCAGATTCATTAAAAGTGTCATGATTCATTGAAAAGAAGAGAATCCCAAAGAGAGCTAGGATGGATGACACGATTTTCAGTAAATAATGATTCAGGTGCCAGTCTGTTCTTACACAAAGCTATTACTGTATATGGCTTCAGAAGAATTGGAATATGATGCATGAGTCATATGGACCCATTTTATGGAATCATTTTCAAAGCTCGATAGTTTCAGTTCCCATTTGTTATAAAACCATGGAAAATATTTTTCAAATGTTCTTTTTTTGTGTTCAGTTAATAAAAGGTTATATGAGTTTGAAACGACATGAGGGTGAGTAAATGAAGATTTTTTATTTATTTTGCATGGACTGTTCCTTTAAAATAAAATGCCCATTTGTATGCAATGTTTAAGGGGACTGTGACCGTAAGCCAAAAATAAATGCATCTATAGTCATGGTAGAGCAGAGAATACTTTAATTCCAGCTCATGGTTCAACATAGAGTACACACAGATACACACACAAATATGCACCTAGTTCATTAAGTGTAACAGACCTATAGTTGAATGCCGATTCCTTTTACCACATGATTACAGTCAAGCACGTTGCTTTTCCTCGGCCTGAATCATTAAAACCCCAAACAGGTTGGATCTTATAGCTGTAATTTTCCTCCTGTGAGCTCTGAGATCCTTTGGGATGTATTTCATATTTTAAGCCACCCTCTTAAAATTCTGAACCTCCCACTGAGGCAACATTGTTCTCTCCATCTTCCTGACATTATATTAGAGGCCTCAGAAGAAATCAGCCAATATGTATTCTGACCTCATTTGAATACATCTTGACAGTGGTTCCCATTTGGAAGTCCTTCCACCAGATGCATATGCAAGGTGTTGACCCGGGGTGTAAAGATTTTGTACTTCATTACTAATACTTTTTGGAGAATTTGTTTTTTGTTATTTGAGTACTTGAATACTTATAGGCAATTACATGCATGCATTTCTTTCATCGTTTTAGTACAAAGTACATATTAAGCATTTCATCATGGCTTCTTTCCTCTTTTCCATCTTAGTGAGCTTACAAACCAATCTAATTATGCCCCCAGTTGCACTTTTGAACTTCACAGAGCCAGTGAGATCCATTTATTATAAAATGTATTAGCACACGAATGTGATCATTGGTCCTTGTAAAGAATCATCTCATCAGTCACTACAACACAGCCTTTGACCTTAAGCAATGTGTTTTAATTGTAGATATTGTTGCATAATATGCAGAAATTTGATTCAAATATGAATACAGTCAGTGGTGAGTCTGTATTTAAACAGGAGCTGCTGTTTTATTTATTTATTTGGCTCTATTTCGCAATTCCAGGTAAAAGTGTTCATATCACATTTCAATGTCTTTGAGCCTTAAATTGTGATTAAACAAATTTGTTTAATGAGAAACTTTTTTTTTTTCTAAAATCAGTTTTAATCAGTTGATTTCAAAAGCTAAGACATTTACTTTTAAATATTTAGTAATAATTTACAACAATGTTACTGACAGTTAATGCTATAGTTTATATTTAATGAAATAAAATATATAAATAAGAACTAAAAATGAATTATTTGAACCTAAAACTAATTCAACCATATTGAAAATTGCACAATCAAATGTGTAAAGTTTTTTTATTTATTTATACTTTTTGGCTAGAGACTCTGACTTTTTAGATAAGTATAATTTTGACTCCATATCCATCTTGGTTACAGTTTAAAATAAGGTGCAGTTTGTTAAGGTGTTATGAATGAACAATAAACCTTTTTTACATTATATATCTAGGTTAATGTTATTTCTAAATGTACTGTTGATCATTTATCATTTCTGTCCCAAATATATTAATGTTAATTTATTCATGTTAAAGATGTTTTAGTATATGTAGAAATTAGCATTAACCAGTGTTAATGCTTTCTATTTAGTTCTTTGCATTCGATGGTATTAATGCAAAGTATTGTTATTTTAACTAAAGCTAAAATATAAAACCTTACTATAAAGTGTGACTAATTTCTCACTCCTTTTTTTTACGCCTCTATAGTTAGCTGTTTGAATTATAGTTTACATTTGTGACATCTTTAACGGATGGAGACCAGACTGTTACTTCACACCACATCTGGCAACCCAATAGAGCGAGCGGCAAGGCTCGTCACCCTATTTTTGTTCTTTCTGATGGTGCTACTGATGGGATGGATCTTACTGCAATGCAAGCTCAGGAGTTTAGGTGTCTAGGTGTCTTGATTTGCTGTGGGAACAGAGGAACTGTCGGTACTGGGAAGATAAGAACTGCTTGAAAGGATCCATTGTGAGCTTTCTAGGCTTAAATATCCTGACAGAGCAGATTAGAATATAGCGTGTCCTACCATTTAACGTTTTGCATATTGAGTTTTTCATGCAATACCAGTGTGAGCCTTCTACTTACGATGATATCTTAATAAGTGATGGTTTAATATGCTACTCTCCCTTGAGAGTTGAAAAACACCCGTGTCATTGAGCCTCTTTGTGATGACCGTGCCAACACTAATGTGCCTCTACTGTTACGCACTCCACTTTTCTTATCGTGACAGACCAGATAAGACTATCCAGAGCTCTGTGACAAATTCATTTTTTAGCAAATTATCTTTTAGGCATAACAGTATTGAGACCCACACTGCACACCCCCCTCTTAACAATCAATTAATGCCTGCACAGGCTCCTTTCCACAGAAGAAAAGCGGAGGGCTCACTGGAGGTCTGACGCTGAATTAAACCCCTCTCCTTCAACTTCCTGTCACTAATGGGCTGCTGGTTTCAGTTTGTTTGTACTGTATGCGGTTGCTCCTCATATTTTTACTTGGATTACTAGATTATATTTTCCCACACCGAAAATCTAAGGAGCATACTTAAAAATAGCAAACAAATATGACAACATTTTATAACAAATATATATTTTTAAAAATTTCTTTATATTTTAAAATTAATTAATTAATTAATTCATTCATTCATTCATTTATATTTGCTACTTTTAAATGCCCTTTTTATTTTATTTTATTTTATTCATTGCTGTTATTTTTAAATGACTTTTATGTATAGATTAATATTTTATTTTATATTTTATTTGTTACATTTATTTTATACCCTTCATTCATATTTGCTACTTTTTAAAAACCCTTGTATAGATTTTATAGATGTATAGATTAGTGTTTTTAGTTTTTAATTTTTTTAACTTTATTTTACTGCATTCATTCATATTTACTAATTATATGTTTTATTCATTCATATTAAGAATTATATGTATCAATTAGTAATTTTTTATTTTTTTTTTCTAATTTTTTTGCATTTTTATTTTATTGCATTTTTATTTTATTACTTCAGTGATGCATGTGTTTTCACACCAGGACAAATTAGGAGACAAATTAAACCAACTGAAGGAAACCGTTTAAGAGTTTATTTTCTACAGGGCAAAAAGTGCTCATAGTTGAAGAAACATCCACATACAAAATAGTGTGTCTTTGTGCTGCTGTTCCAGTGTATGCACGAATAAGATAAAAAATGAACTTGAGATTTTCACATTGTGAAATCCCTAATATAATTCCTCTTGTTACATATTATTAGGTGTTTTAATTAGTAAGGAATTCTTGTTATGGTAGACAGATGGCAGAATCCTCGCTCTTTTATTAAAGTCACACTAATTAAAATTCTTGGAGAAGCTGGTTCTCTCCAGAATACCTAATAAGACGCCTCAGCTCAGAAACTAATAAGATACCTGATTCCTTGACAACGGCCTCACCTTGAAACTTCACTGAGTCACTTTCTTGCAGCTGACCTCCGAGGGTCTTCCAAGATCATGGCAGCGGCAGGTATGGATGAGACGTTATGAGCTCTTGAAAGGATGCTATCTCGGATTGACATTGCTCTCATCAGGGTCGTCTGAATATTTATTGGATATCTAGCTTTATATTCATTCCAAGGTAAAAAAAAAAAAAAGAGGAGAAGGAAATAAATGAGTAATTACTACAGTATTTGGCCAGCTGCTCTGGATATTGAAATGCTTGGGAGTACCCACAATGAAAATGTTGCCTCAGGCTTTTTGCTTGTCCTAAGCTTTTAAGTGTTAGGCTTGCTGCTCTGATGTAGCACTCAAAGAAACAGTTTGAATGTGGGTTACTAGAGGGTTTGGGACAGTACAAGCTTTTTTTCCATGACTAACACTGGACAAATTTGTCAGCCAAATGCCTCCCATCTGAGCCACGAGTAAATTCTTCTTTGAAAAGTTCTTTGAGGTCTATTTGAAGAGAGGGCTGTGAATTGTTAAAATATTTCTGATTAAAACTGTGAATCTGCCTCTATGCCAGTGGTCTTGTGTACCGCCGCTCTGCATATGTTGCATGTCTCTCTTGAATCAACACACCTGATTCAGATAACTAGCTCGTAGAAGGGAGCTCCATGAATGAACTATGTTCCGACTGACATTGTCCCTACACAGTGTTCATTGCTCCCTACTCCCTGAGCACGGTAAATCCGTTGAAGTTTACTTCACTTTGGAACATTCATTCACTAATTTGCACTACACCACGGCCTGCAGCATGAGTGTGAAGTGTGACATAATACCTCTGTAAATAAATACAATTTAAATTCACGTCTCGCACACTTTAATGCCCTTTGAAGGGAACATACGGCTACATTCCCTTTGGACTGGAATCATGGTGGAATATCCTGTGATGTCCACTTCGAAGGGCACTTAAGGTCGTATATAACAAATATCTGAAGTGATAAATTTTTAACCTGCAATATTCCTAACTGCACTTATGATGATGGAACAGCTTTGGTTCTTTTTTAGTAAGGGAATGTTTGGATTGTTAAAACTTACTGCATGTCATTATATTTTGGATTCTCCACATCACTTGTGTCAGATGTCTCAACCACCTTTGACTTCAGATGCTTGAGGTATCTGTCAGCGAAATCATACTCCGTGTAGGCTTGCAAGATTTCTGATATATTCCTGTCACACAGTTTAGACTCCTTTGCTGAATACCAATTGAAGCTGCTGAGAAATTTTGACAGTCTTCCTGGGCTGTAATTTCACAATTAGAAAGCAAGGCACAATATGACTCCACTTACAAATCATCGGGAAAATGTTGCTAACAATGGAAACGTAAAACCCCTGCAAAGATATATTACAATCTGGATCGCTTTCAAGGATAACGACAGAATGTTTCTTGCGTCGCCATTCGATTTTGTTAGGGGGCAGTAAACAACATTTACCAAGTGCTATTGCATAAAATTCAAACTGTGTGAAGTTCAGAAAAGTTCACAGGATATTAATCACCACTATTTCTGTGGGACACATGCTATCGATTACCACCATGGGAATATAAATTCATTTAGCTGCCACACTTCAAGGATACATTTTGTGTTGGTGTTGCAGCAAGCACTGACAAATTAATACAGACAAAAGCCAAAGCGGCTGTCTCAAGGGTTGAACGTTGAAGCTGGAAGCCACCTGTGTAACATTAAACATTGTGTACTGTAATGAACTTCATATTTATTGCATGTCCCAGAACACTTTTTAAGAATCGAATCTGTTTGTGCTTTGATTATAACTTCCTGCCTTGAAACAATAAAAGTCCCAGTGTTCTTTCAGGGATTCTCACATCGAATAGATCCCATTAGAAAAGTACCCATGATTGCACTAAATTTATGCATTGAAGTCTATGAGGCACAAGAAATGTTTGAGGTGGTTTAGTGCATGTAAGGTATGGATTATTAATTATAAACATTGATGACTGCCCTGTTGAACTAGTTCCTTGTTAGCCAGACTTTTCATTATTGGCAACTCTGGTCCATTTTACAGCTAAATCTAATAAAAGCACAGCATTCTATGTTTGCATTTGGTTCTGCTGATAATAGAACAATTTTGCTCTCAGAAATGTATGTAGATGTAATATGTAGTACTTTTTCCTTTCTCATTGATATCTAATTTAGTTGCT
The DNA here is from genome assembly GCF_018340385.1 of Cyprinus carpio. NCBI lineage: Eukaryota > Metazoa > Chordata > Actinopteri > Cypriniformes > Cyprinidae > Cyprinus > Cyprinus carpio. Next base: position 19,050,521 of record NC_056595.1, read on the forward strand.
CCTAAGTGGCTCAAACTAAATTCTGAGTATCTTTCAAAACTTTGCAATAGAACTGTGCACACTGATTTCTGGAAGTTATCTAATGCTAGCCAATCAGATTAAAGCATTAGATTGGATAGAGTGTCTTCTGGCTTTACTTGCAATATGCACTCAAACATATGTTGAACCAACCATACATTGTTTATTTCTAGGGTATTATTTGAGTAAAATTTATAGGTTGAGAAAGTATGATATGTGAAACGATGGTGTGTATAGATTTAGGTATTTATTTGATATTGGATGGGTGCATTAAGTAATGATTTGCAGCAGTAGATTCTGCATTGGAACTACTGTGTGTGTGTGAATTGTCTCAGGGTAGCTGGTTTGTATCATAAACCTAGCTGAGGCGTCTGTCATGCATACTCTAATTTTACCCCTGAGCGCAGGGTTTCTGATCTTGGTAAAGTGCAGAACGGATGTCATAATTACAAAGAATACTGTGGCACTTAATTCAATTTACTTTTTAAAACGGAGTTAATTAGGGATGGTTTTAGAAATGTTATACCTGATTCATTGTAATAAATCTTTTTAATGAAGTTCAGTACCCTGTTGGTTTTAAATGTCATACGTTGAACTCTGGGACACAAAATCCCACCTTCAATGCAATTAATCTTTGTAATAGAGTCAAAAAGTAATATCTGCTTCCACGGTCTCCAAGAAATAAACTCAAACTTCTTACACAGCATTCATGCAATTTTGGGAAAAAGAAAATCTTCTCCAGGTCAGCACAAAGAGGATTAACTGTAAAAATATTAATAGTAATAAATAATAATCATTTTCTTAATCCAGTTCTACGACGGTGCTCTACAGATCACATAATTCAGTGGAGAATTAATAGAAATGTATTCTGTATAAAGAACATGTGAGAATAAATCTGATCTCAAATACCAACGATAACAAGAACTCAGCATCCACTCTCTTATCCGAGATACTCCTCTTCTGTGTTTGTTTTCACTGGTTTTTGAAACAGCGCCACCATTCTCACACTTCTGAGCAGCAGCTGCTCCAGTCACATGATCCTAGTTCAAATCTTATTGGCTGGCCCGTGTTTTCGCTTTGTGACACTGAAAAGATTTGTCAAAAAAAAAAAAAAAATAATTGTATTTTTGGTGCGCAGATGTTCGCGGTCTATGTGGAAGCATCCATAGAAATGCATTGTTTTATTCCAGCGTGTCATCGCTTCTGATATTTGTTTCGATTTTTCGATTTTTTTTATATTTAAAGCAAGAAGAATACTGATTTTTTATTTTATTTTTTTTTATTTACGAGCAGTAAATCACAGCAGTCACGTGCTTTAGCTTAAATTGACATCTTTTCCCCCTGTCAGAGTTGTTGTATTCCGGTTGACTGGCCCTTGAACTTATAAAATATTGCAAGTATATGTATATGAAAACTTCTTCAAATCTCATGTTTCACTTCTGGCTTTAAAAAGTCTCTTTCTTGTACAGTCTCATAAAGTGGCTCACCATTATTAACAAAGACCTTCAACATGTAAAGCTAAGGTCAGTTAATTATTTGACCGTTAAATCTTTGAAGCTTCTCAGAAGCCACTAGGAAGCGAAGGTTCGATCGCTTTCTCTTCCCTCCATGGCTCTGCCCAGAATTCAAATCCCTTCGGATAATGAGAGCATTAAGACATGGAGTGTGAGGAGGTCTCGTCTTGAAGTGCAGCTCACATATACTCAAGAGCCAATTTATTTTCAGGTAATTAAGTCATAGGCTGGAACAAGCTGGGGGCGTTCCTGTAGACATGGGGAGAGAGAAAAAACGTAGAACCACAGCCGGGCCTCTCTGACCCCACACCAATGTTTTTGTCTTTTAGAAAAATTAAACGCTCATTATGAGGGAGATGCCAGGCAAAGACGCCCCGCATGGCCTCTGCTCAGCTGTAATAAATAGCTCCGGCCTACATTGCATCCATCATATCGATTATTCTTTAATGATATGCACAAGAAAGTAATCTCCACATCAACATATTGTCAGTGTAACTAATCAGATTTCGCCCAGATGACTACATTCTACGGCTCAGTGAGAAACTGCAAACCTGAGCTGGTTTCTAGCACATACTGTGATGCATCACCTCAGATCTGAGCATCAGATTGTCTGATTTGCTGCATAATGCACTTAAAAGTATTTATGTATATAGTTTAAATGGGAGGCCTGGGCTAGTTGTCATGTTTATCCCAGTTTTGAGGTTAGGCAAAAATCTTTCGAAAAAAATAAATAAATAGAACTATTGCTCAACCAACTGAAGAGTAGGTGTAACAAAAAAATCGAATGTTCATATTCCTTGAAGAAAAGGTGCAATACACTTTTAAAACAAAACAAAAAAACTTTATAGGTTAAAAACAATAACGTTTTGGCCATCCTTAGGGTTATAGGTTAAAAACAATAACGTTTTGGCCATCCTTAGGGATGATGTCTGATGATTTTAATCAATTGTAATCAATAAACTTTAAGTTTACTTTTCTAAAAGTAAGTGTTGCACAATACAAGAACCCTGGCACGTTTTTATTACGTTGATATAGGTACGTATTGCTGTTTTTATTATGTTGCTTCTATTATGAATTCTGGTGGTTCAGAATTCAAATATCTGTGGACTGTAGCTAAAAGTTAATGCTTTATCGTGTGGTAAATATGCTCTACACCAAACCAACCCTAAACCTACCCGATAGCGTTAACAAATGCAAAACTGATATAGATACAAATTTGTTGATGCAACTGTGCCATTTCAACTCCCTTATATGCAGATTTTAAATGTTTTGTCGAACCGTGGTTACACAGGATTCAAACCAGAGCTCCACATCTCTCAAGTACTTCTCCATGCTCTGTGAGCTACCGAACAAACCTATCGTTTGCTTACTGAAATACAGTCTTTCACTGTGTGACCTAGGCTGGTTTCTTCTATATCTGTCCCTTATTAATCTGAAAGGACAGTTATTTTATGTTTAAAATATTAGTGTGTATTGACACGCTGACGACTCTAGAGAGTAAAACCTGTGCAGTACAGTATGAGCAGAGTTTATTATTCATCAGTGTCAGGCTGACAATGGTCTGAATTTTCCATCACAGACAAAGAAACATCCCCATGGTGGCTAATTAAATCTACAACCAACATTTACTCGTTAAATTCCTGCTGGAAACAGCATGACAGTTCAGCTAGGAGGACTGCTCATTTGGATCTTTGTGTAAACAGGCACAAATTAAGCATTTTTCTCTTACCTTAATTTCTAACCACTTTCGAACCAGGAAACATGCATGACCCTGCATCATGTTGTGATGGTGAAATTTAGTATATCAACAAGGAGTACAGAGCAGCAGTGCTGATCATTATGCATTTGTGTAAGGTTATTCAAAGCGGTTGCATATAGCAAATGGCAGCCTACGTAAGCCATTCGTAGGTTTATTCCCAATATAGCAATATTGGTGTGGGTTTGAGGCAGAACAATTTATTTATCCAGGGGAATGTGTGGGAAATGGATAAAAAAAAAAAACTATATATGTATAAGTATATATCTATACTTAATGTTGTAAAAAGGAATAATAAAACAGAACCACAATAAAATATTAATTTAACTGTCAAATTATAAGTTTATAAATTACATTGTATAATGAAAAATACTAATAATCATCAGAATGTTATCAATTATTATTATTATTGTTATTTTTTGTTTGACTTATAGAAAAATATTCATGTTTTTACTTTTGTCTTACTGTCTTTTTTAGATAATATTTCTTTAAATGTTTAATTATAGAAATATGATGATCCATCCAAATAGGCATATACAAAAGTTAAAGATTTCAAGAATCCAAAAGACAAAAATGTTGTTTAAGGTAATTTAAGTTTGTCTGTTTGTTTTGTTGTGAATTTATTTTTGCTTTGCATTAGTTAACCAAAAATTAGCATTATCCAGTTTGCTCATCATTAACTTAATTAGGTTTTCAGTCTTTAAGCACTTATTGACAAAAGGCATTGTGGCGCTAACCATATACCAGTCACCTCTGATCAATTCCTTAACTGTTCCTTTTGTAAAATTTAAATAAATAAATATGCAAAATCTGCAAACTTTTTTAGTTTTCACACACAGTTATAAATGTAACTTGTGTGCACATATGAGCCTCAATATTAAATTGATTTTCACTATTAAATCAGAATGTTCATCAGCGTGTCCTCATTATAATTTCACACAGTGCCATTTATGAAATGTCAGTCAGAAAGTGTTCCCACAATAAAATCAATGGCTGTCTTCCAGCATCTGAATGTTTCATTACTGTAAATACAGCAGGAGATATATGGATCGAGGGGCCAGCGGCAGGGGCCCGTGTGCTTCAGAGAGAGGAAGCAATGCAATAAAAGCACATTGATCTCCTGAACTCAGTGATATACAGCCACCGTGTGAGGGGTGGGGGGCTGATGCTGATCTTTGGACTTCTGTTCCCTGGGGCCGTGAAACAACCTTTGAGCATGGCCTAGTCCTCATATCGATGGGCGGTATATATGATCACCTCGCTGCTGGGAGTTGTCATTTTTCAATAAAAGCTCAGAGTGCAGCTGTTTCAGCAACAGGCATTAATGAGAGAATCTCATTCGAGTCGTTATTGATGGTAAGGGAAGCTTCATGGAGCGCAGGCTTAATCTGAACTCAGAGGAAGAGGAAATTGATAGATTTATCAACAGCCATCGGCGAATCGGTTATCATAATGTCACAAACCAGCGAGCATGATGTTGTTGTTTTTTTCTTGACTTTCTTTGTGTGCTGTTTTGCTGGAGTCCATTTTACAATAGGTTTTGCATTGCTTTTTTAAATTCATGTGTGTTATTAGACCATCTATGAACAGCTTCCAGTGAAGGTGACCAGTAGATGTCCCTGTTGTCAAAACTCTAGATGTCTTCTAAAGATAGATAGATAGATAGATAGATAGATAGATAGATAGATAGATAGATAGATAGATAGATAGATAGATAGATAGACAGATAGATAGACAGACAGACAGATAGATAGATGTGCAATTTGACTTTTAACTTAAATGCTTCTGGTTACTGAGACAAAGCATTTTTTTTTTTCTCAGGCTCAAAATATTAAAAGACCTCATAAATGCAATCAGCCTTTTAAATATTTCTGCAAAGCCTTTGATCTCATTTATGAGTCATGTTTTAGACACCTTGTGTTCTCTTATCACAACCCTTACAGGCTTAAGGCCAGTTGATTGCAGTCAATCGTTCAACTCTTTATAACCACATAGAGCAATTAAAGAAAATTCATGAAAAATTTAAATAATAACATTTTTTTGTGATGTTTTGGGGTGATATTTTCAGAAGTGGAGCTAGTTTAAGACCCTTGTATGAATTTGAACTTTTCAAAAAGGCTTTCACAATTAAATAATTATGATTGAAAACATGGTACCTAAAACCGTTACAAATTAGAAAAAGCAATCACAAGCCCTTTGGTCTAATTCTAAGCTTTTGAACTTATTTTTAATCATCAAAAATGCAAAATAGTAGCATACTGTTTGAAATAATTAGAGTAGGTGATGCATTCTGTTCACTTACTGTTACTATTTTTAAATAGTAAGCAGTATACATTATCTACTGTTATCTATTTAGTAAGTAGTTAGTATTCCATTCTGAACTCTTTTTGGCCCTCAAGTTTTTTTTCAGTGTTTCTTGTTTCTTATTCGAGGTGTTTGACTGGACAACTTGCACCCAGTTACATTTGGAAAAAAATAAAAAAATGTACAAATAAATATACAGCTTCACAACTGCCATGAGCATAAGCATTTATCAGGCTTCTCTAATCCTGTGTTCCACCTGAAATAAAAAGTCATGACTAAATCCTGCACTTTAATGTGCTTGCCAGGACGTTTGTCAGGAATAGAAGATATTGTACAAACATGGAGCAAGGAAACACATTTCATGTCATAATCGGGTAAATTACATGGTGTCTTTTTCCTTGCTCTAATCTGCTCACCGGTAACCTCTATTTGTGTGTCTCTCAGAGTTATTGAGTCTTTTTTCTGTCTCGACAGTTTTCATAACTATCGTACAAATTAGAGATTTATTCATTTTTATTTTTTGGTAAATTCAGAATGCTGTAATGTGCATTGGTGCACTGCCATTTAGACATTGTTGTGTTCCCATCATTTACGTCTTCATATGCTGAATAAAATATTAAAATCATTGTTTGATGTTAAGTCTCTTAAACAAAATCACATTTATGTAACATAGAGGGACATCATTTCAAAACTATAGTTTGAGTGGATTTTGCCATGTGTTGGAATATCCACATGTCCAATAATTAAATAAATGAATAAAATAAAATAAAATAAAAATACAAATATTCCATGTGTTTATTTCAGTGTTTCCCTTTCTCTAATCAAAGTTTCATGGTTCCTTGAATATTGTTTTAATCAATAGTCACAGTTTTTTCCCCTTTGACCTCAATATCACTTTAGTGCTTTTAGTCATTTGTAGTGTCCCTTTAATGAACAAAAGCCAGTTCCTACGACACCATCCTTCAGGAAGTGACATCATTTTGGTGGAAAAACATTACCTAATACCAGTAAGTATTGTCAATAGATTCGATCTTTGATTTTGTTTGGCTTGTCTCCTTCAAAACATTTCAACCTGTTTGATTAAATGACAGAAATTAGTTAATTGATATCAAAATGTACATCAATTTTACACACTAATGTAGGATAAACTCTCAGTCCCTAGCTGAGCAATGACTAGCCTTTAAGCTCAAAAACTGATCCTGTTTGGCATTTTTTTAAGTTTCTTGCAACAGTGCAGATAAATAAGTAACAATTAACACATTTAAGTTTGACCCAAGCAAGTCTGGTATACTCAACAAATATTATTTTATTCACTCAAAGAGTTTAACATTAAACATCTTTCCTCTACAAAAGCTACCTAAATTAGCAAGACTATGTTCTGGATAAATTCTTAATTTTGTGCTAGGCTCCATAACAAGACTAAACAGCAGTCTAGACAGTCTGGTTTATTTTAAAACTATTAGCAATCGAATTACTGTCATCAACCTAAGAACATTTCCAAATGTGGATGCCAGTTTTGACATGAAAAAGGCCGTCCTAATTTTGCATATTCTGTTTTTCTGATCTTCAGGATGCAGTGAAAGTGTGCGGGGGGTTGTGTATCTGTGCTACAGTGCGGCGGTGTGTGCTTGCTGAGAATTGAGTGTGATTGCACCATCCCTCGTGTAAACAACCAACTCTGAAAGCCCTTCCTGTGATTGACACCACTGGAAATGCCAAGCAGAGGTGTCTTTTGTCTGCCTTCCCTTACTTTCAGCAAACACCAGCACTCCGGGCTGGAAATGATCTCCACACATAAGGATAACAGCAGCTGTCTCTGACAGGCAAGTATTTCTTGCTACTCGAACCAGCCATTTGATAGCAGGTTGTAGATTATTTCGAAAACATGTTGATGGTATTCTGTTCTTGTTTCTTTTTTGGTGGTTGATTCCTGGTTTTATAGGAATAGTCCACCCCTTTACTTGGCATATCAACTTGTGTCGATTCAAACCCAAATTACTTATACTTTCTTCTGTAGAATTCAGCTGGAGGAGCTTTGATGAATGTTTCAGCTGTTCTCTTACAAACAAAGAAAGTGAAAGAGGGGTTGTCAAGTTCCAAAAGGAATCATAAAAGCTGTTTATACAGCATATGACATTTATTATTGAATATTTATTTATTTATAAGAAGAAGAAGAAGAAGAAAGTCCCCATTCACAGTCATTGTATGAAAAAAAAAATAAAAAATAGGATTAATAGAAAGAAAGCCAACCAGTTTGGAATGACATGATAGTAAATAATAAATTTTATTTACAATGGTTTTGGCCAAATTACATTTTTAAATTTTGACTAGTGCATTGTGGTATGCATATGCCATATAAATAAAATAAATATAATTTTTAATAATATGCTGTCTCATTAAAACCTTTTTTTTTTTGTTTTTAGCTTCACTAAACTAAATTAGAGGCCTATTTAATAAAATTAATTTGGGTGTACTGTAGACATATTTTGTTTTCATTGTCACCGGTAACCCAGCAAAATGGTAATATTCAAAGCACAAACACGTAAAACTGCAGGTCATATGCAAATTATAAGGACTAAGGGCCTCAGATACTCACAGCAGAACTAAAGGAACAGGACTGCAAAGAGTATAATTGGGCCCGTTGGACTTGCTTCTGGGCACTGTTTCCAACCTAGCTCACAAATGGCCTGAGGCGAGTGCTTACCTGTGCATAATTTGAAAAGCATTATGAGCAAAGGATTGGACTCTATAGGTTTATGTCTCCATTCGTTACTTGTAGTTGTTAGTTTAACATGCAAACGGTGTAGCTGCTTTCTCCATATGTGCATGTGGATAATGGAAAGACTTCTTTCCAGCAATCATAGTGATTAAGACATTACAATGTGAAAGCAGCAACTGAAGACCTTATTACCACTGAAAGAGTTGTGTGTGCTGGTGAATGTGGCATGGCTGGGCATATAATTAGAATGTTCCATCTGGCCAGGATAGCAAGATTGTTGTCGTAACGTGTCTATCAAAAAGCATGTAGGTGTCACCATTTTTTTCCCCATTTACTTACAGCCTGGCTTTCATACATTTGATTGTGTAGGAAAGATCTTGTTCATATCTTGTTTGTTCTTGTTTTTCCTAGACAGCATTGAAATTAACTGGAAAGCAAATGGAGACTTTGCTTAGCTGTCCTGCTTTTTATATTTTCTCTCATGGGAAAGACCCTGATATTACAATAAAATCTACAATCAGTCTTTTTACCATAAAAGTCAACAATCAGTCTTTATAATATGTACTCAAACATTATTAAAGTTAAAACGTTTAGGAGTAGTAATTTGTTTTTGTTTGAAATAAGTTTCAGCATCATTGCTTCATTGCTTCATGTCACATGATCCTTATAAAAAATATTTATGCTGATTTGCTGCTCAATAAACATTTTGTATCATCAATGTTGAAAATAGCTGTACTGCTTAAATATATAATATATATATATATATATATATATATATATATATATATATATATATATATATATATATATATATATATATATATATTTATATTTTTTTTTTTTTTTTTTTTTTTTTACAATTCTTTAATGAATAGAAAGTTAAAAAGAACAGCATTAATCTGAAATAGAAATGTTCGTAACAATGTAAAAAGTCTTTTGTGTAATTAATTCTTGCTGAATAAAAGTTTTAATTTCTTAAAAAAATAATAATAATAATATTTACCCTAAACGGTTGGGTAAAATTAGTAAAATTAGACAAATTAGTTCAGTTGTCTCCTAACCTGTGAGGCAACAGACTTAAACGAAACTGCTGAGATCTGCTATAAAAGTAATGCAAAAAGAATGACTGTTTTCAAACAGGTTTCCTAAATCTGCCTTTGAAAAATGCAAAACAGATTTCCACAATCCCACCCTTAAATCTGTTATGGTGTTTCCATTTATTTAGGCATTTTGAGCCAGACATAATACATGGAGGCAGTTTTATAGCTTTAGCTGCACGACATGCTTTCCAGAAGGAAACAGGAAATCAGATGGGAATGAATCGAATCTTCTGCCAGTCACAGTTCCACCCTATCCCAGCCCTCCCAAACTGAACACAGTCTGCTGTCTGGGACTCGCAAAAACAGTTCAGCAGTCACACACCCTCATGCAGAATCTGAGCGAGATGGTCTGTTTAATGTGGTTGACTTGACTTGACCTTTTCAGAATTGAGTCTATAACATTACATCACTGTTTGCTGCAATATTTGCACTCCTGTTCTCTGAAATCTCTGCACTGAAATGCAAATCACAGACAGGTGATCTTTCATTTCATGTACACATTGTTCACATCTATTAGCCATCTACTGGCACTATAACAAATTCACAGGTAAAAAAAAAAAAAAAAAACAAGTGACGTGACATACAGCCAAGTATGGTGACCCATACTCAGAATTCATGCTCTGCATTTAACTCATCCAAGTGCACACACACAGCAGTGAACACACAACATGAACACACACCCAGAGCAGTGGGTGGCCAGGCACCCGGGGAGCAGTTGGGGGTTTGGTGCCTTGCTCAAGGGCACCTCAGTCGTGGTATTGCTGGCCCGAGACTCAAACCCACAACCTTAGGGTTAGAAGTTAAACTCTTTAACCATTAGGCCACGACTTCCCCCAAGCAGAAGTGTGCGCATGTGTCGTGATACTCTCCAAAATGGAGAGTAGAGAGCAGACTGGATGAGGAGGAGAAGAATTGTTGAACAAATTTGTTAGTTTTGTTTTCTTTGCATGCAAAAAGTATCCTTGTAGCTTCGTAAAATTACAGTTGGACTATTTTACTGATGTCCTTACTACGTTTCTAGACCTTGATCGTGGTAGTACCCTTGCTGTCTATGGGAGGGTCAAAGTGCTCTCAGAATGCACCAAAAATATGTTAATTTGTGTTCTGAAGATAAACGAAGGTCTTAAAGATTTTGGAACGATTTGAGTATGAGTAATTAATGACAGAATTTTCATTTTGGGTGAACTATCCCTTTAAGGACAATTCCTTATCAGTGTTGACAACAGTTGTGCTGCTTAATATTTTTGTAGAAACTATGATTAATTGCCACCAGGATTTTTTGTACTTTTAATTAATTTAATGCATCTTTGTTAAATAAAGGTATTAATTTAATATTAATAAAAAAAATGTAAACTTTTGAACAGTAGTATATATACACAGTATGCATTTAGATACAGATGCAGATATTGCACTTTTTATTACAGCCTTTAAAATATTACAGCCTTTATTACAGCTATTCCTTTAAAATGGAACAGCTTTTTTATCCATTGGCTGTACAAATAGATAGCCACGCCCCAAACTCACTTCATTGGTTGAACAAGCGTTTCTGTTATCAGGCAGGTCAGGCTGCTCAAACATACAGATGAATGTTTTAATAGCTCCACAAATAAATGTTGCGTACCCTTTTCAGGTGAGACAATGGATAAATAGCTTGCTTACTACTTTATAGTTGTCTCTGCACATTAAGCAAGAATAGAAGAAATTCAAACAACAGGTTTAACGCTGAGATGGCAGAGGTGTCAAGATTTTGATTTATAAAGACAGTCAGCTTAATTAGTGCAGTTTAAACCTGGAACAGGAAATCATTGGACTGTAGATGCTGGCAGTGGGTTTAAAATGGGAATTCTTGCTAATAAGTGCTTATCCGTGCCAGTGCCTTGGGGTGCTCCATTTATTGCCCTTTTGGCAGCACAGCACCTGGCTGCTTCTTGGGCATCACTATCACCTCAGAGTCCCTCACTGCCAGGTTTTTACAGTAGGCACAGTGTCTTGGATGGTACTTCTTTAGAAATTGCATATATCAATAATTTTTGTCCGTGGCATGTCTTTATAACTGAAACACATTGAATCATGATAACTGTGTACATGATTGATTTGCATGGTGGTACTATTTATTTACGAGCAGGATTGAGCGAACATCATTGATTTGGTGAACATCATCATGACACTCATTGCTTTATCTTTAATTCAATTACAGATTCTGATGTGTCTGATCAAATGTATCTGCTCAGAATTGTAATCAGCCAAACAAACTGCTGAATTAATGATTCATGCACTATTATGTATGAAATATTGCAGTGTTCTTCAATAATTAAGGCAAAACTGATTCAACTAATTGCCTGCTACCAGTTTACACTTTAGAAGCCACCTAAATGCACTTTCCTTGTCATCTGTGTGTACCAGAGTGTGCCACTTGGCTGAGTGCCACTCAGTATGCCACATGGTTCTAATGACCTTCTCCAGACCTTGTTGTAGAAGGAGGTGTACCCCAACTGTCAATACTGGTTTTCTGGACCACTTCTTTTCACCTTTCCTGTGTTAACCAGAGTGAAAAAGAAACTGGCCTGCAAGGTTTCAAAAGTCATACAGTAAATTAATAATAAATGTAATTTTGCAGTATATTGTTTTGGTAATGGCAGCTTATTTACTAATAGTATTATTTCTAATAAGAAAAATAAATTTAGCATAACATTTTCCTGTTATGTTGGAGCCCACACTCGGATTTCAAACTGCTTGAACTGCTATTAATTTATTCTGGTAGTTTGTGAATATTTCTCATTTAGGGCCATGATTTTTATTATTTTTCACGCAATCTGTCAAAAATCTGCATTTCAGAAAAACATAATATAGTGGTCTTCTGAATCATCCAAGGAAAATGCACTGTTTCTTTATCTAGTTGAAATAGTTGAAAGTCAAAAATATGTCGGTTGTTTTTTTTTTGTTTTTTTTTTAATAATGTAATATATATAATTTTTAATTTATAACTGTTTTCCTGAACACACTTTTATTGGTTGTACTAACAAATAGTCCTGTCCAAACTCATTCCATTTTGGTACTGTCAGGGACACTCATACAAACAAGTGCCACAAAGTCACAGCTGTCTCTGTATATTTATTTAGGTTAGAGATGGTATTTTAACATTTAATCTTGTGTGTAACAAAACAAAAAAATTGCATCACCTTGAACATCTCTTTTTGATTTTCTCCCCAGTTCAAAGCGACACCCCTTGCTATGCTCAAATACAAAAACTCAAAGCTCGTATACACGACAAAGCAGCAGGGTTTTTGGTCGACTGCTTGTGCAAGATAAAAAAGATTTGATCTTTTGTGGCTGCTGTGTGTCATTGGCCAATTAGAGGTGACTTTATTCACAACCAATCTAACAGCATTTAGCTTTTATGTGTTCAAAGAACAACACGGAGGGACATGAGATTGCATGCTGGTATTTTGTGCTCTGAAAAAATTGCTTTTCTCCAGAATGTCCATTCACCAGTTACATTTATTTAGGCTGAGATCTATTTGTGGTTAACCTATTTTATCTGCATTTTTCAAAGCCGCACATTTTATGGAGCAATATATTCCATTTTATTTTGTTAATTTTGATATGAAATACATGAAATACAGCGTTGAAAGCTTTTATTTGAACTTTTAACGATTGTGTTCATAACCCAACAGCATGTAAATGAAGGGGGCAGAAATTTAAGCAAAATGTTATATCACAGTACTCTTAAAACAATTGATAAATATTTAAATAGTCAAATTTTTATGTAGTTTTTTTTTATGTACAATTTTTTAAAGTGATAGCAGACCTAGCTGATATTATATTTATTTTTTAAAGTGATAGCACTTGAAAAGCCTTATAAATAAAACCGTTTTGACACAGATGTCACTGAAAGTATTAATTTGCAGCTCAGTAAGTGAGTGAGATGTTAATTCAGTGACTGCTTTGACTGATTCAATGAGTTCAGACAGTGAACAATTCTTTAGACTGATTCAAACCTTTTCAATTCATGAGTGATTTTGAACAATTCGTTAAAAGGACAACCTCATGAGTCATTTATATGTGAAATGGACTATATTGGATGTGCTGTATGTTTGGTACGCAAGGCCAACTTTATTTCACTCTGAGAAATAAAGGCACAAAAGCTGTTTCTGGGGAAGTATCTTGTCAAAAGCTACTAATATGTAATTTAGGTAATAACATGCATGATTAAGGGGTAAATAAAGTACAGTGGTGTACCCTTTTAAAAGGTATTACTGACCCAGTGACATCTTTGTACCTTTTTTTTCTTCTTAGAGTGTATGATTTATTTTACCATGATACCATTGTCTCTTTCATGTTTATGCAATCATCTAGGAACAAAAGCAGTAAAACGTGAGCTTACATTGACATCTGTTATCTGAGATGAATATGTATGTGCACACATTCACTCGGTGGTTACATAGAGCTTTATAAGAATGCTCAGAAGGACACATCCTCTCACACACACACGCCTGTGGCTACTCTGTGATCAAAGAGCTTGGCACTTTCTTAAATCGCTTCTACATGTATAAGATATTCCGGAAGGATCCTGCTGTGCTTGCGACAGGCTGTAGTGAACGATTTGCATGTCTGTCCTGTCTGATCGATAAGTTATTAAAGAACAACCTCTCGGAGGCTCGTCATTTAATTCAGGGCTGTCAGGCTGCGGTCACCCTAGCCGTGTTCTGCTCTGAGGATCCTCCTGCGGTCCCAGATGACCTTACGGTCTCTCTCCCTCCCTCATCAGACACATGCAAGTGCATTAACTGGGCTGACAGAAGGAAGGTACTAGAAGGAGATTTAACGGGATTTCAACTTCCCCTATTTTTGTATTGATTAAATCAAGTTCTGCAGTAAACATCAGAATGTTACTTTAGAGTACATTTCATACGCAAGTATGTGCAAATGTAATGTTAATGTTCATTGAAAGGAATAGTTCACCCAAAATGAAAATTGTGAAAATTTACTCACCTTCAGGCCAGCAGTTTGTTTCTTCATTGGAACAGATCTGGAGAAATGTAGCATTACGTCACTTGCTCACCAGTGCATGGGTGAAAGTGAATGGGTGCCGTCAGAATGAGAGTCCAAACAGCTGATCAGAACATCACAGTAATCCACAAGTGACTTCCGTCCATCAATTTATGTATTGTGAAGCAAATGAATGTAATGTGAGTCCATAATAACACTTTCTCCAGTGTAAAAAAAAAAAAAAAAAAAAATACAAAAAAACATATTTTCTTGTTTTATTTGTTTAATATCATCAAAATTAATTGTTTTGATTTTTTATGGATGTTTTTTATTTTTTTGGTGCTTGATCTGTGCATATTTCTCTCCTGATTCGGATGAGATTACCTTTTCATTAGTGAAAGCAATATTATGGTTGGAGGGTTTGTATTTTAGCTGGAAGCAAAGGTTTGAAGTTAAACATGTCTTAATGATGGATTTGTTTATTACAAACATACAGTTTGTGGATTACCTGCATTACTTGTGCATTATTGTGATGTTTTTATCAACTGTTTAAACTCTCATTCTGACGGCACCCATTCACTGCAGAGGATTCATTGGTGAGCAAGTGATGTAATGCTAAATTTCTCCAAGTCTGTACTGAGGCTTACTGGGAAGGATGTTTAGTTTGCAACAGCGATGTGAAGTGTGTGTGTGTGTGTGTGTGTGTGTGTGTGTGTGTGTGTGTGTGTGTGTGTTCTCAGTTGGTAGGAAGGATAACACATCAGAAATCTCAGCCTGACTTAACGCCTGCCGCTTTCATCCAACCTGCAGTAACAAGATCAGCTCTACATCCTCTGCTTTTCCTCGACCTTACCTTGCCAGACTTTCCAGACGTTTCTTTGCACCTGACAATAAACATAGTACAGTACAGTAATTCACACATTCACACTTATGCAATAAATAAATCTGTTTTTCATCTGTTGAAAAAATGAATCCAAGATAGTGGGCGAGATGTGAGAAGTATGTGGCATGGTCTAGATTTTTTGCTTGAAATGCAATACTAAAAATATTTCTGTGATGTTTCTTGACCATCAGATCAGCATATTAGAATGATTTTCGAAGGATCATGTGACACACTGAAAACTAGAATAATGATGCTGAAAATTCAGCTTTGACATTACAGAAATAAATGACATTTTAAAGTATATTAAAATTAAAATTAAAAAGATTGCATTAAATTGTAATAATATTTATCTACATTTGAAATGATTATATTAGAATTTTTGATTATTATATTTTATTATCTAATTAATAATTTTACTAATTCTGCCAAATAATGTCTAAAATGGTTTGGTTTCGCAAACAAATCCTCATACGGCATGTACGTTTACATTTGCATTTATTCTTTTAGCAAACACATTTATCCAAATTTTCTTAAAATGAGACTTATTTCTCTGCTGAAAACATAATTTGTAATAAAAACTATTCTAAATTTGGACCTTGTTTTAAGTGAATTGGCAACCTTGGAAAGGAGGATTTGATGTACTGTTTCTTTCTCCTTCATCAAATCTCTCATCGTTTCTCTCCTTCATGTTCCTCTTACTCTGAGGATCAGACCTGAGAGTCGAAGCCCTAGAATAAGTGTAGGCCTATCTATCAGAGCTCTGAAATAACAGCTCTGACCGCTGACCCGTTCAAACTGATCAAAAGTCCATGATGTCTCCACCACAAGTGCCATCACTCCACAGCTAGGATGAGACAGGCGGAGAGAAGTACTCAGTAAGAGGACAATCCCTCATAATCTTTAGATTTCCTTTATTGAGCGTCGAGCCGAGTTTCTGCCATCATGCGTGCTTGACACAGTGTAGTGATTTCTCACTGGATGTTTGCCACAATTGCAGCAGCCAAACTGCTGACAGAGATGGAGAGAATATTGTTTAAGGGTGAGAGGGATAGATTTATCGTCCCGCCCTGCATCAGAGCAGAGGGGGATGTGATAGATGGACTAATACTCTTTCTGTCCTCTCGCTCTTGAATAGAGTCTTCAGACTCGAGTTTGATTCTGTTCCTCGCCACTGCTGGGATATTTAAGCATCTGAATGCAGCGTTGGGCATCTGAACATCTTGTTTAGATGCTTATTTTATACCGGGGTTGAGACCTTTAGTTCAGCCCTTTGGAATTTTGTGCATTTTTGCTCTAGTTATATTCCTAGAGGATTATAAACCAGACCAGAAAAGAACCAGAAGACCGCGTTTGGTGGTAAATGTTTCTTCATGACAATTTTAGGGAAAGAAATATGTCTAATTTCTCCACATGGGGTCAGAAAGTAGAGAGAGACAAAACGGGAAGAACTGTGCGAATGGGAAATCAAGTGCATTCAAATGAGAGGCGAGAACATTCCGATAAATTGATGCGATGGGGCCGGCACCAGTCCGACACAGAGGGAGCATTGATTAGTCTGTGAGGTTCTGATGAGACAGTTAGAGTCTCTTCTGTGCCAAGATCTGCTTCTTTAAAGACCTGCTCTTATTATCTACTAAAGGAGCAATAATATACCTGCCTGACAAAGTCTACTTAGCCTGACCTATTAATGAACATGATGAGTTTGAGTGTCTTATTTTACTTGGTCTGACCTATTAATGAACATGATGAGTTATTTAATGTAGTTCTGCAGTTGATTTTAAAACATGGTGTTTATAAAAGAAAGGAACCTTCATGATCTGTTGCCTGACTTTACAGTTTTTATATTTGTTTTTTATGTGTTGTATGAGTTTTTAAAACATGGTGTTTATTAAAGAAAGGAACCTTCATGTTCTGTTGCCTGATTTTAGGATTCATATCGGGAGCCTTTCTCTGCCAAATATTCGGACGGTTGTGGCATCTTTATCGGCCACCCCTCTGTTTTACAACGGTCTCAGGTTTTTATATTTGTGGTCTCTGAAAAATATGTGGTTTAGTTTAATTTTAGCATTGTATAGTCTCTTCTATGGGTCAGTTTGACAGGAATGAAAATTATAGCATAAGAAAATTCATTGCATTTATGATTAGGTCTCATTTGTTACTCTGCAGCAATGCAACGTTTTATTTATTTGTTTGTTTATTCAATGGTTATATAATTCTGTTTATACTCCATTTTCATTACATTGATATTTTTGACTTTTATTCGTTTAGCAGAAAAAAGTTTTTTTTTTTTTTTTTTTGTTAATTATATTGTTTATTAATGTTTTTTATTCAGTATGTTTTTCAAATCGTTTGATTGTTCTGTGTTTTTTTCAAATCATTAAAATGGCTCGAGTTTTCTCAGAAACAAATGCTGCACATTTCACTTAAAAAACAACAGATTTATTACTTATTAAAAAAATAATATATTTTATCCATCAAAATGTATCCTTAAATACAGAAAACTACAGAAATAACATAAAAGGCTGGTTTATGGATATTGTATTTTGAAGATTGCATACAATTATTATGTAAGCAGGTTTTGTTTGTGCACGTGAGGAGAGATTTAATGGTTCCTATAACACCTCAATTAACCTGCCGTTCATAGGTCTGTGTTCCTGTTTGCTGGGCCAATTGGGGTTGTCCTGTGATAATTATTACGCCTTGATCCAGCGTCTATATTTTGTAGGTAGTTGTTATAACTGTTTTTTAGTACAGTTACAACATTAAAGCCAGTTATTTTTTAGCAAGTTTCTATATACACCCAGTTGTTGCATTTTTTTTATTTATTTTATGGTAGTTTATACTGTTTTTTTTTATTTTATTTCACACATTAAGCCAGTTTTATTTATTTTATTTTTTTTTATTTTATTTTATTTTATTTTATTTTATTTTATTTTTTATTTTTATTTTATTTTAGTTTTTTTATTTTATTTTATTTTATTTTTATGTTTTTTTTATTTTTGCTATGAAGCAATGTGGAACGCAAAATAATATTTTTGCTATTGAAGCAAATGGGAACGCAAAATAAATTTGTTGCTACTACAGACATTTACCTATGACAACTTCCGCTTCTGAGAACTCTGAAAATGTGAAAAGGTTCTTTATTCATAAAAAATATATATAACTTCCATGTATTTTACTTTGGGGGTCCCTCACAAAGAGATTGTCATATTTGGGGGTCAAAAAGCTTGAAATCTCCTGCTCAAAACTAAACAACTACACCCTGCAAATCACAAGTATTCCAGTAAATGGCTAAATTAATTCTAGAAGACATTTTACAGACATTTGATTGAGTAAAAGAGGTGGTGTTGTCTTACAAGAGTTTTTTGCTAATACGTGTAGCAGCCTTGTTGTCCGTGACAGCATGAAGACTTATTGCTAATACGTGTAGCAGCCTCGCACACCTCAATGGCTGCTCAGGGCATTTTGTGTATTTTCTTTTGTGCTATCCACACAGTCACCTGTTCAACCTTATTTCAGCTTAAGTGCCTCTTTATCATCCTGTTCCCAGGCTGATAGATATCCCCTCGCCTCACACAGCCCCATCTTTCTGTACGTCTCTCTTTTCTCTTGCGTATCCTCTGAGGATGTAACTTTCTGATTATATGCAGAGCGTCTCTCTGTCCAATCAGGGCTTCTGAGAGCTTCTTATTAGCAATCCCAGAGGAGAAGAACCGATCTTGAATACATACGTGTGTCAAAGAGCTGCCTGTTGCATAGCTAACTGTGTCTACTGGAAGATGATGGTTGTAAATCTACCAAATTCTGGGTAATCAAAACTTCTGGTGTTCTTTAAAAATGTTTGATATGTAGGTCCTTCCGCATGCTTGTTACCTACTTGATTTCATTACCTTCATTTAGGCCAGGCCTCCATAATGTGTTCGCAGACTAAGCAGGCAGTCATTACCCACAGAAAATGACTTAATTATTCAGGCAAGGCTTTTCGACTGCATGGGAGAGAAACATATGTTACTCTTAACAACGTGGGGAAGTTTGGAGCCAGAGCAGCCAGGCTGAAACAGCTGACGGAGCCAGTGCACGCATAGGGCTTTCCCTGGGAAAAGCAGAGCAGGCAATAATCTAACTATAATTAAAGCCTATAAACCATATCAGGCTGCCATTAGACCAAATGGCTTGCAACCAATCAGCTATGACATTAATGGCATCACAGCTTCGTAAATCATGTGTGTTATAATAAGAGAATCTGTTTAAGCATTTCTGTTTTGACTCTTTTCTGTGCTCTTTTCACAGGAATGACCTGTTAGCCCACTAAACTGCAAATCTCAGTAAATTTACTGTAGGACTTATCTACAAAGCTATTCATAGTAGACATTTTAAAGGAATGTTTGGGTTCAAAACAAGGTACCAAGTATACAACAGTAATTTATTTATTTATTTTTGCCAGTTGGTTTTATTTTATTAAGTAATACTATTTTATTTTATTTTATTTTATTTTATTTTATTTTATTTTATTTTCTATTTTATTTTATTTTATTTTATTTTATTTTATTTTATTTTATTTTATTTTATTTTCTGGTGAATGGAAAAAATTATTAGTGGTGCTGCTGATGATGATGGATTTTTTGGAGAAATCTTTACTTGCAGTTTCTCTATATAGTCTATCTAATCTCATATATATTATATATATATATATATATATATATATATATATATATATATATAATAATATATATAGATCTATATTTATTGTTAAATGTATGTATATCTGTTTTGTTGTCACAAATGCTTTCACTCAATAAATAGGTTTTTGCTGAATGATACTATAAATACTGAAAAAGTATGAACTTCACATTATTTATTTATTTACTCTGAGCTTTCCTTCACACTTAAAGTGTGTCTAATACAGTCTCAGGTGGCTTAATTGGTTGAGTCAGACCTAAAAGCCCTCAGGAATTGCATCAGTTTTACCAGAGTTGGTTTTTACTGGTATACTTTGTGTCGATGAGACTCTTCGATAACACATAGAAAATGGGCCGTGCTGGGAGAAATGAACAGCAAGGTAAGAGAAAGTGTGTGTGGCCTATTATTCACCTCTAGTGGTGCTTTTTAGGCCAAAAATACACTTTAATTCATCACCATGGAAACAAGGGAACATTCCTTTCCTGGCCCTTGGAGTGTTAGAAAAAGTGTTCTTGGTCTTTTCATGTGTTATAAAAAAAAATAAAAACAAGTTTATGGTTTAGATCTTAGGAAATGTGACCTGGGTCAATAATGCAGAGGCTTATCGTAGACGAAGCAAATGAAGACTAGTTAATTTACACCAGAGCTTTCTTATCATCTTTAATCATCATTGAGTTTGCAAACGAGTTCACTGGCATCTGAATTATTGCCACACGCAGCATCAGTAACGTGAACCAGGGGAATCTGCTTCCAAAAAGCTTGCTGTCTGGTTTACTCAGCAGTTTATTTTAACAGACAGTATTCTTAATGGAAAATGTGAATCCATCCCAGCAGCATCTTCTTGGCCTTCCGGCCTTCTCTGTGTCTGACATGCATTGATTCAGCTTTAAGTTCTCGCCAAAAATGGACTGTTTAAAGGTACCTGGCCTGTAGTGTCAGCACTCTTAAGTGGCAAAGTACATTCACCATCTTTTTTTTTACTCACCAAAGCAGTTCTATGAGTTATGAGTAATAAATAGGTGCTTTAACTAATTGAGAAACATGACTAAATGTATTTTGTGTTGTTGCACATTGTCTGAAAAGATGTAACAGTATATTTATGTAGTTAGTAATTACATTAAATTAGGTTAATAAAGTTCAATAAAGCTCAACGAAGAGTATGATAATTTATTTTATTTTATTTATTTTTTTACTGCTTGTTCACTTTGAGCAGTAGTTTAGATTTTTATTTGTCTTGCCAACATTTTCACAGGCGCCCAATAATACAATTATAGATGTATAATGTATAATACAGTTAATGTTTTAAAATAAATTATCTAACAGTTATAAAAAATAATGTAAACAATTAGCATATTTAAAATTATAAAAGTATAAAGTGTTTTGAGTTTACATTTAAATTTGATAATTATTCACTTTTTTTGTTTTTTTTATTTTTTTATTATTTTATTGTAAAAATATTTTATTTAATATTTTGGAAGTAAAAGATTAAATTTACATTGTCACATTTTCATATTTGTCATTTTAAATTATAAAAATTATAAAAAATTATTTACATTTTATTTATTTTGTATTCTCTTTAATGATTAATTATATGTTTTTAAATAATTTATCTTTACATGTATTATTCATTATTTTAAAATAATTTGGAAAAAAAAGTTTATTACTGTAGATTTTTCACCTTTATTTATTTATTTATTTATTTATTTTGTGGGTGTGGGTGTGGGTGTGTGTTTGTTGGTGTGTGTTCTTTCTGGCCAGATGGCCTTCCTTATTGTCAAGCCCTGCTTTTCTGTTTCTGGTATGAGGTAAAAGCTAACTCTTTTCATTCCTTGAAGTAACTGAGAAACAATGTCTGTGATTACAGAGAAAAATGACTCTGTCTTAACAATAGTTCACTTTAAGGTCCCAAATATTTCCACATAAATCAAAAAGAGACAGATAATAACATCAAAATGTATTGATCTGAGCGAGGTAAAGATGACTTGAGCAGCAAGAAGCCCCTAAACACAATATAAAGGTATTGCAGTGTTTTAGAGATTACACTGTATCTTATTGAATAAGAAGACTTGGGAATTGGGATTGAGGAAATTTATTTTTCAGGAGAAATAGTTATATTAATGTTAACCGATATAGGGGATGTAATTCATTGTGGCACAAAAATGCTTTTAGAATTTTGTCTAATATACTGCTGATTGTTTACCCTCGCTGGGTCAACATTCATAGCAACATCTGTCTCCGTCTGCACATTGGGGGTTCGTAGAGCTAATGATGAGGTGGGATCTAACTCTATCCTTTTTTGGCTGTCATGAAAACCAATCAGATTCCAGTCTACTTAAGACGCTGTTCAGAAATCATTGCTAAGCTCAGGATGAAATGAAAAAAAAAAGTCTCCAGGCCAAAGTTGGCGACTCGGTCATTCCAGTGGCTTGAACTTATTTGTGTGTTTTCTTACATTATACCTACATGATGTGATATCCTGAACATCGTGCTCGTGCAGCAAAGAGCGTTTGCAAGCCGAGATCAAATCCAAACATTATTCCACCAGCAGGCATTTCTTGATTGAGTATTGACAGCACGCAATTACTCTCTCGAGCGCTGATTGACTTCTCGTTAGAGGATGTCTGATGAAGGATTCACTGAGCTGATTCCAAGTAAATGTCTTGCCTCACAGCAAGTGTTTTGCAAGGTCAAATCTCAGCATCCATTCTGTTTACACTGCACCAAAAAAAGATTTTGTTTGAAATCCTACTGCATGCATGTAGTGACTGTATGCTTGTCGGTGTGGATACTTCATTCTTAATAACGAGAAACACATGAATGTATTCTTAATTGTATCCATCATGCAATAAATGTATTTAACCTACACTTAATTATATTTAAATATCATTGTATTAGATAACAAAAATAGCAAACCAAGTGGGTCCTGAGAGAAAAAAAGAGAATGGATTACTGACAAGGTATTCCACCACCATTTAAAATAAATAAATAAATAAATAAAAATCAATAAATGAAAAAGTAAAACATTAAGGGAAAAACTTTTTTTTTTCTCAAGCAGTTCACAAACAGAAAACACTGGAAGAATAGCAGAAAATAGACCATAGATTTTTTATTAATTCAAGAATACAGTAACAACTATTTTACAGATGTAAAACAAAATGGAATAGAAATCTTTATACTGATTTCTATAGTACGTGTATATATATATTGTAGAAGTATATTTTTGAAAAATGTAACACCACTAATTTGGTAAAAGTTGGCAAAAAAAGTGTCCAATAATCTTTATAGTGTAAATAATGGTTTATTTTAAACAATACAAATGTTAATGAAATTTACACTACTTTTTCAAAAGCACACCTAAAATTTAAGTAAATATATTTATAATGTTTCTAAAAAAAAATAATTATATTAATAAATATAGTTAATGTTGTTGTGTTGATCTTTCTTTATACAAAATATTAAGCAGATCAACTGATTTTAACATTGATAATAATAAGAAATGTTTCTTGAGCAGCAAATCATCATATTAGAATGATTTCTGAAGGATCATGTGACACTGAAGACTGGAGTAATGATGCTGAAAATTTAGCTGTGCATCACAGAAATAAATAACATTTTAAAATAAACTGAAATATAAAAGTTATTTTAAATTGTAATAATATTTCAAAGTATTATTATTAATGTTTTATTTAAAAAATCTTACCACCAAACTTTGTTTATTTGGACCACTTTTCATCTAATGTAAAGACATTTGTCCATTAAGTGTTAGTTACATGCCTAAATACATTTTGAGGTCACTGTACACTGTAAAAAAGAGGAGAAGCAGGTTAAAATTTAGAACACAGGATAAAAAATGAGACCTCACCAGACAAAGAGCAAAACTGGAGCATGGCTTTTCTTATACTACCACAGAAAATGCACAATAAATGCATAAACAAAAGGAGACTAAACAAATTCGAGCAAAAAGCTTCTAATATTTGGAGTCATGCATTGTCTATATAAACATAATTTGTTGAATATGTCTGTGGTTTCAGGTTGATTTTCAGCCCATCACAGATAGGTTGGCTTTCTGGAATACCTTAAGGCTTTAAAAGTGTCAAATTTTGCAAGTTTTATTCCGGAGAAATAAAAGCAAAAAGTCCTGGTGTGGATGAAGGAAAACTCTCAGAGGGCTCAGTGCTTTCAGTTAGACACCTGGAAGCTTTACTTCAGACATTCTGTCTTCTTTGTGATGCTCAGAGATGTTCCAAGGGATGCCCTGGAGCGAGAGCTGCCCCACCAGCACCCGACCCCACCCACTTTTGAAGTACGGCTCTAGCATTTCAAAAGCCAAGCCTAATTTGAAGTATACTTCCCACCAGGCCAGCTCTGCATTAAAACCAATGATTTTCTCCTGCTTAATGTCAATAAAAAGGCTCAGGGCTGATGCACAGTGGGGGACCGGGGCTGATTTTGCTTCTTGTGTGGCAGGTTTTGGTTTGGGAAAGAAAAGTAAAGGAGGAAATATGTGACACTTACTCATGTCATTCAAAATAAACTCCAGCAATGATGCAAAAAATCATTTACAGCTTTTCAGAATGTGTAGTATTATGTTGGAGCCTATCACTTTTTCGTGTTTATCTTGAACTTTTATTTACCTGTACTTTAAACAACCTGATATTGAAATGTTTACTGCTCCATAAACACTTTGAGATACTTTATAGCAAAAATAAATTTGTTTGGTTATGTTAAAGTGTTGTTTTGATAGCTGTTATGTCATAAACGTTAACCTAAACACTCTCAAGGAAGATGTTATTTAAGAAAATGTATCTCCAGCTTGCCTCGAATTAATAGCAGTTTCTATGGAAATGGATGTTCATGCTTTTTTTTTTCTTTTTTTTTCTTTTTTCAGTTGTGCAGACATCACTACTTCAGTACAAAGTAAGCAGACCTCTACAGTTCACCTTTACTTTTGTCATTTCTCCATCTGTCTAAATGCGAATCCAACATAAACTTTCTTTTGTGTTGGATTGATTGATTTGATTGTAATGTAATTTTTTTTTTGTCTTGTTTTCTTTTTGTTGCATGAAATAATTAGAATAGTAAAGAATTCATAGAAACATTATGTTGAGTCAAAAAATCAATTTAGTTGTGGGCTGATTTTCTTTATCATAGCAGCATTTGCTGCATGGTCATACATGTACAGTAACTGTATACTGCATAATATATAATGAGTATGATACAATAGTAGCTATTGTAAATCACACTAATTCAGTTGTACACCTCACTGCATATTTAAATGTCAAAATACTGGAAGCATATGAGGTCACAAATGGAAAATATTTTCATGAAGTTGCTGGTTATTCATAGACCAGAACTTTTATGAGATTGCTTGCAGCAAGATGATTAAATATTTATGACAAGAGAGATGTAAAAAAAACTAAAGATAAACAGGATAAATTAATCTGCTGCCAAATATGTGCAGATTAAACTCACAGTCGCTTCTCTAATAATAATGGAGATTAATTAGTGAAATATTACTGTATTAATTTTGTAGTTTCAAGATAATGGCAGAGAGAAAAAAAGTTATTGTAAAATATAAGCTTTGTTACAAGATGGCAAAACAGCACATTCTTTCTTGAAAAATAAGTATCTATTGAATTATTACAGAAAAATAACTTTATAAAAATAACTATTAACAAAAATACATGAATATTTTATATTTCGTGTTCCACAAAAGAAAGTCATACCAGTGTTTTTTTAATATCACTGATATACCATTATACCATTATAATTCTTATTTTGAATTAGATTTTAGTTTTATATTTTCTGTTTTCATTTTAATGAAATCTTTTTGTAATCTTGTTTTGATCATTTTAATTATTTTTAGTTTTTTAAATACAGATCCATATAGGTTTTTGTTTTTTTAAGTTTTTTTAAGTCTTTTTAGTACTTAAACTTGACAACGTCCTGAAATAAATACAATTAAATTAGATTTTTTTTTTCTCTATGATTTTAGTTTTAGTTTTAGTTCATAACAGATTTAGAACGACATGATGAAGAGTAAATAAAGATAATTACACATTTTTGGAGAAAAAAAAATCATACTAGATAGATAAATAGGTAAGATAGGTAAGCAAATAGATAGATAGATAGATAGATAGATAGATAGATTTTGGAGAAATAGATAGATAGATAGTATTTATGCCAACCACATAGAAGATTTACAACAGGGGATGGAGGGCTGAGGATCTCCTCTCTGTGTGTTAAAGGGGTTGTGCAGTGCAGACCAGCATCTCCCGCTGTCCCGCTGCTGGAAATTTTCAGTGCTGATGGAGCTATTGATCATGCACACATTAAAATGATGTCTGCTTCTCTAAACGCCAACGACAGAGAGGTACATTAATCAGGAAATCAATGGCTGTGTCAATGGGCTGCTGGGGCTTGACAATAGATTGCAGTCCAGAGACAAGAGGCCCAGAAAGCCCTTCTCAACAAAGTCAGCGACCCATTCAGACCCCATGTGTTTATTTTAATCCATGCCATTACATCAGACTTGGGGTATAAAGGTGTTTAATACATTTAAGGAGTGTCTTGCATCGAGGAGCTCAGACTCCTTGAAGGGAAATGACTTATAACCCTATTCAGAACTGTTGCTTGTTTGACGTAAAGTAATGAGTTGATGAAGGCTGAGCAATGTGTCAGCGTATCATTTAAACAGCTGTAATTTGTCAGCCAACAAATGAGCTGTGTTCCAAAACCTGAGCTGCCCACCTAGGCAATATTTATAGGCATTATAGGGACACCGCTTATATGATTGCTGTTCCAAACAGTAGGCAGCTAAATTATGCTAATAAAGTTTTTATCCTAGTTGGCATATAGAGTGGAGCAAAATATTGTTTATATATAGAAAAAAATTGCATTTTTATGTATGTACACTAGCATTTGAAAGTTAGTAGATATTTTTGAAAGAAGTCACTTATACTCACCTACTTAGATGGTATTTATTTGATCAAAAATAGTGAAATATTATTATAATTTAAAATAACCCTTTTCTATTTTATTATATTGTAAAATGTAATTTAACCCCCTGATGGCAAAGCTGAATTTTCAGTAATTACTCCAGTCTTTAGTGTCATATGATCCTTCAGAAATCATTTTTAATGTGCTGATTCTTATTTTATTTTACTTTTATATATCAATCAAAGAAACTTTCTATTAATCAAAGAATCCCAAAAAAATGCTTTGTGTTAAAAAAAAAAAATAAAAAAAAAAAAATAAAATGCTTTAATTTAAAAAAATGAAAAAATTATATATAATATATATATATATATATATATATATATATATATATATATATATATATATATATATATATATATATATATTAATTTCTTTTAAATATAAACTCTTACTGTTTGTGAACTTTTGAACAGCATTGTACAGTATTGTATATAAATATATAAATGCTTTTTTGTCCTTTTGAACAGTTTTCAATTGAAAACACAATTGTTTTCATTTTTAAACTTAAAAGTCGTACTTTTTTTGTACTTGCTGTGCTTTTTAGAGTATTGTTAGAGAAAGAATCCTTAGAGTCATTAGCTTAGCAACATGCTAACATCGCTATTTTTTGGTACAGGTAAGTGTCTATAACATACAGTAGTTGGTTCTCATGAAGAACATTTGAAATCATTCATTTATAAAGTAACATTTCATTTAAGATGCTGCCTTAGCAGTTAGCTATTTATGTAGACAATATGTAGGCAAGCTATTATGTTTGTATAATAATGGCTATTGTGAGAAATTATGAATCCAAAAACAAAAAGTAACACTAACATACAGTATGTCTTGCGAAATCCTTTCCCTGAATAAGAGAAATATTTTTAAGACTAAGAACTTTGGCCTGGCATCTGACTCCTTTTTAGCATTTTTAGTATACTTTGTGGTGTTTCAAGTAGGGAAAGAGTTTAAAAACAAAAGTTGTGCAATCCAACCATCATCATTTCTGGACATGTTCTGGGCCGATCAGAGTGCGATACACCGATCAGAAGTGCATGAATGGATGTCCATGTTCCATCTAATTTATTTCTGCCTCAAATTACTACCATGTTCTAAGTGTCAGCTCAAACCTCAATTATTTATACTGCTAACAACCTAAAGCAGAGGTTAATCAGCTAATAAATCTTCAATAGCGTTATAAAGCGATGCCTCACCTGTCACCATTCACAGCAGCTGAAGCTGATATTAGTCGTAGTGTCATTATCTGTTGCTGATATAGTCACTCAACTGTCAAGCTAAAATATGGCCTTTGTGGTATATTGAAATGAGCCCCGGAGCATCTGTGGAATAATCATATTCCGAATAGAGCAAGGAAGTTACTTTCATCTGCCCTGGATGGCCATAACTCTCAAGAGATCAGTATTTCTCTCACCGCCCATCATGGTGATTGCTAGTTTTCATCTAACAGAGATATTGCTTAGTATGCATGTGTTGTGCTGTTTTTAAAGGCCTCAGGACAGGGAACCGAAAGCTTTATTTTGTTTTCAGACACATCTTAAGACTGTTCACGGAACAAATATTAGTCGAATGGAATGTCTTAAATTTTTCAATATTTTCAGACAGCATGAGAAGCGTCAGATAAGTATATTGCTTATTTTCCCTGGATATTTCATAGGAAACAGTCTTTCAATATGAGCATAGACTCCAGTTATTAGGAATCCAGACTCATTTGGACTTCCTGCCATGTGTCTTTTCAACTGGATATTTCATAGGAAACAGTCTTTCAATTCTTTTTTCATCTCCCTTTATTTTTAACTGTATTGTAGTGTTATGCTTATTTTTAGTATTATGACTTTGGTTATTTTTAAGAGATAGGCAATTTCTCCCAGAGTTCTGAGCAGTGCTGACCGCTATATTGGAGAGCATAAGACTGACACCTGTAACAGAAAGCTCAAATTAAAGACAAGGAGAGGCGGCAAACTGTCAGGTGGAGATGTTCTGTGTTCTAATAGATCTGTGGGCAGGAAAGGTGAGGGTGGTCACAGTCCAGACATCCAAGATACGCGCGCACACACACACACACACAGTCAAACATTCTAGTGTAATGCATGTTATGTTTTCAGTAGAACTGTTGATTAAATACATTAAATCAGTGTTATTTTAATATTATTTATAGACTTTTGCACACTATAAAAAGAAACCTTTAGAATTTTCCCAATAAAGGTAGCAATTTGCACTTTTTTTTTTAGCAGATTTCATCCTATTTGTTGCCTAAAGACTGCCTACATTTAACAGCTTTGGTACACTAAAAGAACTTAGGTAAAGTCTAACATACATCAATACATTACGTCATATAAAAATTGAGTAATATGAAATCTTGATTGTCATTGTGTTTAAAAATAGCCTCTGTAGCATAGCAAACGTCTGCAGTGAACTAGTAAGAATTTATTTGTCACTGCACTGACATTAGAGCAGCTATTGCTCATTGAGTGGAGAAACATAGAACTAGTCATGTAGCCGCCCACAACCTAGCCAGAAGCTCCACTCTTCAGCACAGTGGTGACCACAAAGTGGAGAAACATAGAACTATTCATGTAGCCGCCCACAACCTAGCCAGAAGCTCCACTCTTCAGCACGGTGCTTTCCCCTTTCTCAAAAGCACCCCCCCCCCCCTTTTTTTTCTCGTAGGTTTGGAACATTTTAAGGATGAGTAAATGATGACAGAATTTTAATTTTTGGGTGAACTATCCCTATAATGGGGTCATTTTGTACAATTTCATGTTTTACTTTGTCTTTGGAGTGTTAAAAGCTGTTCGTGCATACGGAAGATCCTTAAAGTTGCAAAGACTAAAGTCTCAAACCCAAAGAGATATTCTTTATAAAAGTGAACGCTCATCCACTTCCTCCTAAAATGCCTTGTTCAAACACGCCTCCACATGTCTACATCACTGTGTGGGAAGATTTGCATAACACCACCCAAATGTATACGCAAAGAAAGAAGGCATAACTTTTATTCTTGCTGTAGTATTGTTGCCTCCACTGCCATATCATGGAGACGCTGTGTGTTTGTGAACTACTTTGTTTGGCCTTCCAAAAGAGGATACAACTAGAAATCAGTGGTTAAGTTTGCAACACTGTTTCAGAACAGTACAACCCAAATATTCTAGTCTGTGCAGCGCATTTTATGGATGAAAGTTTCCTGAACCTGGTAAGGGGCATAATATTTCCTTTACATGCTTGAGGAATTCGGCCAATCACAACGCACTAGATAGTTGGCCAATCAGAGCACACCGCGATTTTCAGAATGATGAGCTTTGTAAAAATCGACGCATTTCAATAATGTATGGAGCAGTATATGGAAAATAATGTTTTTTTTTTTTTTTTTAAACCACGTAAACACATTAGTTTTTATAAAATAATGTTCTTTTTTAGCAACGTCATATGACACCTTTAAGTAAAATCTAATTTAACTACTGTAGCAGCATTTTTTTTTTCTGGTGCAGTATTTATTAATATGCTGAATTAAATTTTATTTTTATATGTTCAGTTTTTTATTTTCATTTTTAGTTTAGTTTTTTTTTGTAGTAATTGTTGTAGTGTGCTATGTGTTTTTGTAATTTTTCTTACTTTTTTTAATATTTTGATTTAGCTTTTATTTTTATTTTAGTTTGTAGTTTTTGTTTTTATTTTTTATATTTTTTTTTTTTTTTTTTTTGTTGGTTTAAAATTTTTCATGTTTATTTAATTTCATTTAATTAAATTTTTATTTCAGTTGAAGTTTGTAATTTTAGTACTTCACAGACAGACAGACAGACATAGATAGATAGATAGATAGATAGATAGATAGATAGATAGATAGAATAATCTATTACTATAACTATTTGCCCAACTCTATACACATATTCTCACAGTCACACACACACACACACACACACACCAACATTTTGTGCTCGTATTGTCAGATGGCGCATTCTCATGCTGGAAAAACAGCAAGTTCTCTGATTGCAGTAAATGTAATCACTCATTACTTTGGAAAGCTCCCAGTGGTAGCAGCTGTTCAATAGCTATGAGGATTCTTATTATTTATGCAAATGCACACCTTTTTGAAAGGTTTTCTTCACATGTGTAGGTGTTATGACTGTCAATCATTATTAACAATTTCCGCAGGAAAAAAAAAAATATTTAAAGGAATGAAGTCTTCATACCTGGATGAGATATTTAATGTACTGTAGGAGATTTTCACTAAGTACCACTGCCAAAGAAGGCCGATCTTTGCCTCAGGTATGTTCTTTTTACCCCTTCTTTAGTTTTCTAGAAGTTTCTTCAAGGATACCGATCAATTTATATTCATTCAATGCAACTGTAAGTTCACAGATACGTACATCTTCACACTGACACAGAGTTCCCACAAGGTCGAACATGTCCAGTGTTTGACCTTGTATAGTGGCTGTGCACTCATGCACATGTAGGCAATGTATGTACCTTTCATCTTTACCTTTACAAAGGGAATGTGACAGTTTTGGAGATGTTCGCTGTTACTTGCAGTTCATTTGCAATCCGTAGTACTCTCATCCATACACTGAGAGGTTAACCCTGTAAAAAACACTCATAAGGGTTTTTTTTTTTTGTACTTGAATCAATGAGAAACACAAAGATTACTGAACATATTCAAGAGTATTGGAGATTTTTACACACACACACACACACACACACACACACACACACACACACACACACACACACAAAAAAAAAAAAAAAAAAAATAATTATTTTTTTGGTAAGTTTTTTGTTGTTGTTATATTCATGAATTTTCAAATTGAAAAAGATAAATAAATAAAAAATATAAATAAGTAAAAATATAATTAATTTCCTTACATTAGCACACATGAATGAGGTGAATTGGCAAATAAATTTTGACGTGCTTTATTTTTTAATTACCATGTTTGTTTGTTTACTTATTAATTTATTTTCACCCATAATTTTATGAATGCTCAGTTTTGGTGAATATTCAAAATAAGGCATTTAAATGACCCAGAATTTATATTAATGCATGCATAATTTATTTTTAGAAAATTTGATTTTTTTTGTTTTTAGAAAATTTGATTATTATTGTTTTTTTTTTTAATTATATTTTTTATTTTTTATTATTATTATTATTATTAATTTATTTTTTTCATTTGCATTTTTTGAAACCATAATAATGGTTAAATCTGATGGCACATATGTGGTCATAACATGATCAACTTCGTATTATTATCAGTATATTTGTATATATGTAAACATGATCACTGTCTGAAAATGTCTATTTATTTAAATTAATTCGGCACTGGTCTTGATAAATTGAATGATTTTTTCTTCACAACCTTCATTTGCATCAGTATTGACAAAAATCTAAACTTTTATTCAGACTATTAGACTCTTAAGTTAAAAAAGAGGCCCTGAAGAACACGAGAGATGGAGCAAGTCCAAATTTATGTTGCTTTTATTCTTTTATTCTTACTCATTATCCCCCTCTGTTTCTCATTATCTTGAAGAGTTAGTTACACCTGAAATGCACAGTTATTGAAAAAAACACCTTATTTTATGCTTTAAAGACGAGTGCATGGTGCTCATTCAGTAAGCAAAAATGAGCATTTTTGAAAGCATGTTTAAAATGCAGCACCAGTTTGAGATTTGTTTGGAGTGCGCTCTGCAATTCTAATCATCCTGTCTGCTCTTCAGAACAGAAGTTAACACTCCAAGATTCAGAGCGGGACACTTCTGTCTGTCTCTTATCATAATCCAGATTGGCTACATGCATCGTCTGGTCTGTTTCTGAAATCTGTCCCTGCATCTGGGACTGCACTTCCAGCCTGTGTCACTGCTCAAACTGGATTAAATCATACAGTGTTGGCAGAACAACAGTGCAACACCTAAAAAGTGTTGAAGTCCTTGAAATACGTCATGGCTGTCAGGGGCCCTAGCTCAAAATCAGCGTTCTCATCCATTCTTTAAGAATCTTTCTGATGGATGCTAAGGTCACTTAGAGGCAAGTGTACACTCCCCCTCCCACCACCTCCCTCTCTCTCTCTGTTAGAAATCTGTGCCAATCATGAATGCTGTTGAGGGTTTTGGGGGATTGAAGTAGTTGTTGTGGGGATTCGGAGACAGAAACAAAACTTTCATTGTGAAGGCTGAGCTATTTATACACAGCACACTGTTGTATTTTTCATCTATGAGAGCCGCACATTCTTGAATACATTTACAGCAATTGGGACCATTGTTTTTGTGGTTTACGTTGAGACTAGTAATGATCGCTTTGGTCCCCAAGTCCACTTTTCTGCCCCAACATCAGTCTCACTGTTCCTGGCGTTGTGTTCTGGTGTTTATGGGGGTTTGTTAATGGTTTTTTTTGTGAAGTTACTGATGGCTTCTCTGTAAAGTCCCTGACAACACACTGCATATTTTCTTTTCTTAATTGTCTTGTTTCCTAGTTAAAAAGAACTGTACATCCTTAAAAAAGGCACCGCACTTCATTGTAAACTTCATTCTAAAAGCATCATTTGAATATATTTGACTATTGTAATTTTTATCATAAAATGTATTTTCCTTGTATTATGTATTTGTAATACTTTATGTATTTGTTACTTTATTCTAAATAAATATAAGCAAACTATTTTTCTTCTTGTTTTAGACTAAAGCTTACTAAATATAGATTTAATATTAGATTATGATTGATTACTGTTGGTTACTCAATGGTTGATCTTCTGTGGTTGGTTGGTGTCGTAATGATGGTAGTAAAAGCTGATGATAAAATCATAATGATGATCAAGTAGTTATATATGTGTATATACTTTTGTCTTGTGAAGCAAAAAGATGCATGTTTGTAAACAAGATCCATTATTAAGGGGTTTTAATTTACCATAATTTCTGGTCAAAATACCAGTCCATAATCCATAATAATGCTTCCTCTAGTGAAAAAAAAATCCATCATCTGTTGTCCTTTCAGATCAAAAGTCAACTAACTAATTTATGTAGAACTAATTTAGACTGTTTTGGCTTGTAAACAGTGCTTGGTCGGTGCATATTTCTCTCCTGATTCAGATGGGACAAGCTTTTCCCTGGAGAAAGCAATATTATGGATAGAGGACTTGTATTTAAGCCAGAATCAGCTGTTTGGAGTTAAAAGCATCTTAATGATGATTTTTTTTCTTCTTCTTCTTGCAAACACAGCTTTTCACCTCACAAGATGTCAATTTAAAGACTGGAGTCATGTGGATTACTTGTGGATTATTTTAATGTCATTATCAGCTGTTTGGACTCTCACTCTGACGGCACCCATTCACTGCAGATGATCCATTGGTGTGCAAGCGATGTACAGTAATGCTAAATTTCTCCAAAATCAACTTATCTACATCTTGAATGGCCTGAAGATGTGCAAAGTTTAATTGTATATGGCTGTTTTTAGAGGTGTGGCCACAGTACGCAGTACACTGTCATGACATCACACTTGATGTCAGCCTCAAAAAATATCACACCTATTGATGCAAAATGTTTTCTTAAAGTAATGCAAAGTTTTTGGCACATTTCTGACAGCTTGTACTTGATATTCCCAGATACAAAAGAGATTTAAAAGGATGAGACATTAGATTTTAGGACAAGAGGGAGAGAAAGAACACTGTTAAGGGAGCCATCTGGGTCGGTTTAATGATGGTGAAGCCTTATGTTAGGATCTCTGCCATTGTGTTTTGTCTCTCTGTCCATCTTTGTCCTTCTGTCTATCTCTTTGTTCTGTCTGTTATCAATATTTCTAATTCCAGTTTTAATGACACCATGTAATCAAAATGGCTTTTAGTCCATGTATGTTGGCTTTGAGGGCATTAATGCTCTCCTACACTGTAAAAACTTTTGTTTGAAGTTGTAAATAAAACAGATTATTGGAGCACATTTAAAAAAAAAAATACTATTTCAGTCTTTCTACTTTTGAATGTATTACTTCCCATTATTGTAATGATTGTAATAATTTCACTAGCATCTTCTGAGTGGAAACTGTTACTACACCAAATGTATTTTAGTCCGAATGTTAATAGAATTAACTTTAGAAATTGTGTGTTTAATATTTACATCATTTCACTCTCAATAACACAGTCCAAAAAATATGAATGTCTCATCCTACACTAATCAGATTTCTGTCCCATCAGATGCTTTCTAGATTCAGCATTTCCCTCCACCAGAACCAAACCAAATTATGGCTCATGGTTACTGAAGCATACCGGCCCTATTTACTGTTTCCATAGGAAATTTGTCAACACAGAACAGAAAACTGCAATTTTCAAAGCATTTCTTGGGGTTTTAAAGCAATTAGAAAACCTCCATTAAGAGACATGTGACTTGAATTTTAGGGATGTTAAATAAAACGCAAATAGAGTTTTGAGTGAAAAGCATAGAATGAATATTTATTAGACAGGCTCTCTACTGTTTGATTAATGCCAAATGTACTTTTTTTTCTTTCATTGTTGCAAAACAATAATTCACTTTCGAATTGATGCTGCTTCCTATCAATTCATACTTTTAGGCATTTGTTTAATATTAACTCACAGCATAAGGTTCTAAATACCGTTTTAATCTGTAACATAAGCAGTCAGCCCATTGTTCTACTTTCCTCAAATCAAAATTATTTGAAGTTAAATGTTTCTCAGAATTAGCACTGAGAACTGGAAACATAATATGTATTAGTCTATAATACAGTTGTGTTCTACATCAGCGCTTAATCCTTTTGTGTAAATCCGCTGATATATTGGCCAGCTGTCTACCTTTCTCGTACACCTTTCTCAATCAATCGTGACATCTTCATCCTAATCTATCTAAACAGACTTCATTTCATAAAGAATATTTTAGTCTGAAATGATTTCGGTAATACAAGTAAGCAGATATAATTATAAACACTGCTGCATCCACTGTGGTTCTCTTTGTTGGGTGCAGCACTAAAGCGGTGAAGAGATTCAGAGTCATTTTGCATGCTGTACGCACTCAGGGCATATTACACATTCATTCCACACAATGTGATTAAATGCTTGTTTTCACAGAAAATGCACTGAATATGAACAATACCACCACTTTCCTGAGGGAAAACACTGCTTTTATGAGCTTTTAGACACTTTGCATTCTAATCTCCGAATCTTTAGGGGGATTTGCCATGCTAACCATGCCAGTTAATCAAAACCTCACCAGCAATCTATTAATTCTTTCATGAATTCCCACTTGTGTCCTTCTGTAAGTATCTTCTACAACTATTTCTGAAGTTATTGGCATTTTCTGCAGTGGAGAGGTGATTTTCATTTACTGAAGTTGTGATGACCTCTGTCTCTGTCTTTGTGTGTGTGTGTGTGTGTGTTTGTCTTCTTTTGTTTGTGTGTTTGTTTGTGTGTGAGAGTGCGTGCGTGCGGTGTGCGTGCATGTGTGTGTGTGTGTGTGTGAGAGCGGGTATTTTGATTAGTTTGCTTGGCCAATCATACCACATGCAGCACGGATTAAATCTAACAAGGATCCTAATAATTACCCACAATCCTTAGTCATCAAGGAATGTAAATCTGCCACATCTCATCTTTATTTAGAGAGAGATTTTCTAAAGAACTCTTAGTTCTGAGAGCTTGAGAAAAATTGGCCCCTTCGGTTTTATATTTATGTTTAAGACAGGTTTTCATTAATAGTAGGCCTTTACAAAATTGAGCCTGACAATCTTTTCTTGTGTGCTGTTTTTTATTTTTTTATTTTTTTTAAGGAGGGGGTAATCCTTCTTCCAGATAGATAGATAGATAGATAGATAGATAGATATTTTAATTTTTTAATAGTGTTATATCTTTCACTTGGATGTTATAAGTTGTAAATAGGACTGTGGCCATCTTTATTTCAGGAGGTGATTCTTTTCTATATATTCATTCATACATACATACATACATACATACATCATTTCAAAGTAATGATATAATCAATCTGCATAATTTTCATACAAGACTTCTGTGGTACAGGACAAAATCTTGGAAAACATCCATTTAATGTACTTAAATCTAGCTACTTTTCATGCTAGGGTAATGTTATGCTAGATTCTGTAAATAATTTATCTAACCTATCTAAAAGTTCACAACAAATGAAGCTGAAAAAAAAAAAATCATTCCAATGTAATATTTTTTCCTCCTAAAGCAATGGAGCACCAAAGTGTACAGTATTTGTGGCAAGTGTCTGAAGTGTAAATGTGTGTGTTTTGTTTATGTGAGAAATATCCTTCAAAAGAGAGCTTAAAAGCTGCTTGGCACTATTGAATTTCAGCCACACAATATGTTTATATTTTCTCTGAGAGAGAAATCAAATGTCAGTATTCCCAACTGAGCACAATTAGTTCCGCTAGAGTGTAAAACGGTCTGAAGACATGACGCTCTGGTCAGCGTTATCGACGGCTATAGCAGAGGTATTGAATTTTCCAGTTTGCCAGAACACAATGATTAATTTTCAGCTGTTTTGAGTCTATTCTCATATCATTTTACCAGAATACTTCTGCCGGACTAAGAATAACCCAGGCCATGTGCTGTCTGGAAATCTTTAGAGAGAAGGAAAGAAAGATTACTCCTTTTCTTGCATTACTTTTCCTTTTTTTGTCATCTTCATTTCACTAGTTTTAAATATATTTTCAGAGACACGGTTTTGCGGTCAGCGAGCAGGAAAAGTGTTTACTAATGTGGATGCGGAGCTTGACTTCAAATAAATCACGCAACAGTCATCAGAAAATCATTAAAATTCACATCTTCCCCACAACATATGGAAGTACCAGCGAATTAAAGTGTTCGGAAAATACATTGAGATGGCATTTCACATGCTTTATTAAAAAACTGTCCTTCGGATGAAAGCAAAACGTCTGCCGTCGGTGAAAAGAGACAGCTGTCAAGTCTGTTGTGGCAGCTGAGAGAAGAGTGAAGGAAGATTCTCCTGTCTCGTTCGCAGAGGTGTCATCCATGATAAATAAAAGAGAGGCACTTGGGTGGTCAGAGAAGAGTCTGTTTAATGTCTAGACGAGGAGAGGGACCCAAGCCGCTGAGAGGCTATAAAGAGCCTGAAAGTGTTCATTTCACTTGCAATAGTCTGTCAAATGGAGGAAAACTAAACCTCACACTCACACACTGTATTATGGAAATGTGGTTGTTTTATACAATTAAAGAGACCTTTGTGTTTGTTTACATTCCAGAATGGCTCATGAGTCTTCAGCGCATGTGTGACTTTGAAAGAATGTGCTTCACCCTGCAGCAAAACCATAAAAATATGATGTTAGTAATGTATGTTTAAGGTTGTATTAAAAAAAGCACTCCTTTTTATCTTGGTTTTAAATATGTATATGTTAATTTTGTATTATCTACAGGCCAATGTGTACATTAAACACAGTAAGTGTGCGTGCTTGTATGTGTGTGTGTTTCTTTTTTTCACAATAGTGCATAACCAGGGTCAAGTGAAATTGCTCAGATGTTTCTCCTTCGTAGCTCCAAAGATATATCAGATTTGTCACAGATGTTTCATCAAGAAATTAGAAATACTAAAGATACTAAATGAAATTGTTAATTTACAACAAAAGGAGAGACACATTTCAGTGTCATAGTTCAGATGGATTTGATGAATATATTTGACTTCAATCTAACCCCTGCTTTTTGATAGCAGGCTTTGGTATCTTTGTATTAATCAAACAAATGAGATCTTATACAGTATGTGGTTTTGTATTCCCTTTGTGTTGGGGACCAAATGTGTGTGTGTCCTGATACTCCCTATGTTATGGGGACCAAATGTCTCCACAACACTAGTAAAAACAGTAATATTTGACCGTGTGGGGACATGTTTTGGTCCCCAAATGGAAGCAAGCTTATCATACAGAGTTAAGTTTTTTTGAAACCCTAAAATAGCAGAAAGGTTAGGGTTAGGATGAGGGGATAGAAAATACAGTTTGTACAGTATTAAAAACATGCCTATGGAATGTCCCCATGAAACATGGAAACCTGTGTGTGTGTGAGAGAGAGAGAGAGAGAGAGAGAGAGAATCTACAGTAAGTCAGTAGGGTATATTAGTGAAGGTAGTGAAGCGTCTCTGCACTCACTCCAGTGGAGATGTACAAAGCCTCTTTTCCTTCCTCGTGTCATTGCTGACCCAGCCATCCCCAACCACAGCCCCACATACTATACGACCCCCATACATAACTATACCCCATAACCACAGACATGCAACACTGAACATGGCTCAACCACACTCATACACTCATACTCACACACTCGGCTCCATCAGTTAATGTCCCTCACACCCTCAGCACTCAGCACACAGATAACCACACAAACCAGCCAACAATCCTCACAATCGCCCTTCACAAAGCCCTGAGTAACCCCTATTTAAATAATAATAATAATAATAATAAAATAAATCAATAATTAATCTGCAGGTATAGTACCGAATTATTTTTACACACTGACAACCTGCACTATCAACTAGAGTACAAGGCATAATATGGTGAGTTGAGGTGCTCATGTTGGAGAGTGGGGTTCAAATTTCTGCTATATCAATAAAAAAAAAAAAGCGGCAAAAAAGCTGCCTAAGAAAGACAAGCAATAAAACAAAGATTACCCTGTTTGCACTGTGTGCCATCATCAAGCCACCATCATTGTCTTAGAAGCTTCCTAGTTTTTGAGCTGCGTGCGACACCATCAGCGTGTCACTGTAGGGTCTGAGCTATAGAGAGGAAGATAAGCATTAGCATGCGGAGAAAAGAACTAATGAAGTGCACATAGCAAGTTATCATGTCTCCTCTTCGCACATCTGTGTGACCATGATCCCCTCACAAATCAAATCTCCAGGCCAATCCTCCAGATGGATAATTGCATACAGGGATATGATAAGCTTTTGTAATAGAGATCTGTCAATCAATGAATGCCACATGACTTCTCGATCCGGAGTGTTTACTCAAATGGAATGGAAGAATTCGGATGGTGCCACTCGGGCCACTTCCTTTTCTGCTGCTCCGAAGGATGTTCTTGCTTCATTTCATTAACTGGGTGGGAGTAAAAGCAAATTTGCCTTATGAAAAGCAATTACTGCACTGCTGACTGGCGCTTTTGTGTGCGGAGGAGAGAGTTCTTGTCCCACTTCTTCAAGTCTGAGACTACTGCATCATTGATTTTTAAAACACAGCTAGATATTACAGCTTTTTAGCCTTTCAAGTCCTTCCACTACCTTCATTAAGGAACGATCTGAGGCCTTGTTTAAGACCTTATTTTCAGATTAAGATAAAATCTATTGAAAATATAAACTATATAATTATTATAAATATAATTATTAAATTATTGATTACGTATTATATATAAAATATATAATATTATGTTTATACACTACTGTCTAAAAGTTGGGGGTCAGCAAGTTTATTTTATTATTAATTAATACTTTTGTTCAACAAGAATGCATTGCATTGATCACAAGTGACAGTAAATACATTTATTATGTTACAAAAGATTGCTATTTGTAATTAATGCTGTTCTTGAACTTTATATTAATCAAAGAATCCTGAAGATTTCTAAAAGATCACGTCACACTGAAGACTAGGGTAATAGCTACTGACAATTCAGCTTTGCTATTACAGGAATGAAGTATAAAATAATTGCATTAATATATTAGCATAAATATATTAAAATAGAAAACAGTTATTTTAAGTTGTAATGATGTTTCACAATATACTTTATTTTTAATCAAACCACGGTTATTATATATGTTAGTTTAAAAAAAAAATGTATATAACTTGCTGTGTTTGTTTGTTTGCTTGGTTTTTATTGTATTTATGTAATATTTGTATTTTTGGTATTTTGCATTTGTATATTTGTATTTTTAGCCTCATATGCTGACATGGCATTAAATAAAAATTATACTACTACCATGGTTATTATAGTTAACTAAAAATAAAGCCACTTGAATAAAACTTGAATGAAATAAAAGTTTAACTACAAAAAATGACAAAAACACAAACAATTACAAAAACTTTGACAAATGAAAACTAAAATAATCAATGATATCTCAATTGATACTAAAATAACTGAATCAAACAAATGCAGCCTTGGTTAGCATAAGAGACCTCTCTTATGAAATTGAAATTTTATATGGGATTTTTTTATCATTTTTTTTTTTTTTTTTTTGTGTGTGTGTGTGTGGACAAAAAAATCATATATGTTATTTTTGTTTCATAATATTACATTTCTACATTAAGATTTTGAAACTGAATTGTCATGATTTTATCCAGATCAACTCCATATCAACCACCTAGAACACCCAAGCAGCCATAAAGCAATGCCCTGGCAACCACATACAATATCCTATTTATCCTTCACAACAGGTCCTGCACAGGTAACCAACAGTCCCATTTTCTCTAGAAATCTAGTCCCTAGCATCTTAAAAAAAAAGATTCTCTCCTAACACCTGTCTGTTTTGATTTTGGGGATATTTTAAGACTATTTTAGGAAAGGCTTTAGACCCGTTTTATTAATTGGAAATTGAATGAATCCACATTAAAGTGCTAAGAAAGCCATTACTCTTTCTTTCAATCTAAGAATTGAGATAAGTTTGCTAAGAGGAATGTAAGTGGCAACTTATTAATGCAAGCAGTTTCAGTGATTGTGTCTTCTTTAAGCTGTACTGATTCACAATGTGTGATAAAGTCTTTCAGCTGGTGATCCTTTCATGATCTCTGTGTATCAGCTGGGCTGTTACAGTACATTTATGGGGTACAAAATGCCAGAAATACAAAAAAAATAATGAATTGACAGATTCCTCAGATTCTTGAAGTAATGGCATGGGGGTCAACAAACACATGGCATAAATACTGCTAAAGCAAAGTGTGTGGGCTGAGTATATTACCAGGGGAGGTAATTAAAATTGTATTCAAAATTAACTAAAAATTGCATTTATTAATCAGCAGAAATGTACTTTCTCTGGTGTATGTATGTAATGATTATTTTATTAAAATATTTATATACAGTATTTATCAGTATAAATATAAATATAATTAGCTTTTATAGTGTATTTTTATTATATGTTTTGATTTTAATTTTAGTTTTAGCAATTTT
The DNA here is from genome assembly GCF_018340385.1 of Cyprinus carpio. NCBI lineage: Eukaryota > Metazoa > Chordata > Actinopteri > Cypriniformes > Cyprinidae > Cyprinus > Cyprinus carpio. Next base: position 19,092,569 of record NC_056595.1, read on the forward strand.
AAATGTGCTTTTGTCATTTTTTTTATATTTATATTTTGCCTAATATTTACTTCAGTTTTGGTAATTTTAGTACTTTAGAACTTATTTTATTTCAGTCACAGTAGTTGCCATTGCCAATGCAACATTTCTAATTTTATGACATTTTTATTTCATTTAATGGAAATTATTTTTAATAGCTTTACTTTTAGTTTACTTGAACAATAACAACACCACTGATTAGAAACTAATTCTCACCGATATATCCAGTGTTCAGGTGTCTGAATCAATATACCAAACTAGCATCATGCACACAGAAACTGCTCTTTTCTCTAATGAATAAAGAGCAAAACAAAGCTGAGATGAAGCAATGTCAGTTAAAGATATCCGCCTGTTTCTCATTGGGTCCTAATTTACATTCTTGTTCTAATTGAAGCTGTTTTTAACAACAAGGTGGTGAACAGCAAGGTTAAATTCCCACAGCTCATTGTAATAAGGCAATCACTACACCTGTGTCTTTTTGTAATGTGAGGCACCAGTTATATTCACCTGAGCTCAAGCACAATGTGCTGAGCTAATAAAGCACGGCTGTATCTGATTTGAGAGAAAATATGGAGGGTATGAGAGAAAAAACTGACAGAGAAACAGTTTTTAAAAGAAACATTGTCAAAGAAATGAATATAGTTATTTTTATTTGTATGAGAGAAAAAACTGACAGAGAAACAGTTTTTAAAAGAAAAATTGTCAAACAAATGAATATAGTTATTTTTATTTTATCTAGATTTGTGTTTAATTGTGTAAAATACTGTGCACTGCTAGAATTCTTTTTGTTATTTGTCTGAATTTCTTACTTCTGTTTAACACAAAAGAACATATTTTGAAGAATGCTGGTAATCAAACAGTTGACTGTAGCCTTTGACTTCCAAAGTATTTATTTATTTTTCCATATTGTGGAAGTCACTGGTTACCTTTAATTGTTTGCTGACCGACAGCTAACTTTTGTGCTCAACAGAGGAAAGAAACTTATTTGGAATGACATGTTGGTGAGTAAATGATAGTTTTGGGTGAACTATCCCTTTGAATCTTATTGTAGCTACAAGCACTTGCTTGAACTTTACTCATTTACTCACTGATTTGCCATCATGCCCTTCCCTTCCAAACTCGTATGGCTATTTTTTTCTTTCTTTCTGCAGAACACAGAAGAAGGGTTTCGTCAGTTTTTGTCCATAATAGTAGGAGCCAAAACTTTAAACTTTCAAACTTGCGTAGAGTATGTTTTGGAAACCTATGAGGAGAAATTTGTAATAAGTTAGAAAGCATAATGCAACTAAATACAGTTAAAATGAAAAGAACTTAGATATTATATACCATAATGCAATATATTTTACTGTATATAACAAAGTCACCAGGTGAACTGATCTGTCTATTCAAATGCAAGTGGGCCACTGTATTAGGAGGGGTTCAAAACAGAGCCTGTGCTATTTGCAGGAAATGAGAAAGCCAAATGCAGGCTGACTATGTGGGGCGGGAGCCCGTCTCAGCGCTTAGCCCGGCCCGCCAGAGGTAATCGCTTCACACTGCCTGATTTAAGACAGAGGTCTTTAGATTTAAATGTCTCATTAGAATTCAGTGGATGTGAGAAGTGATAAGCATCTAAACCAGAGCAGGGCATGTGCAAGCAGAACAAAAAGCTGATTAAAAGATGCGCTAGGCAGTTCACCCTCTGAATGTGCACCGAATTGTCACTGCAGAATCTATGGCATCTTAGTTCATCAACTTCCATGCAGTCGCTGTTCCTAGTCCTGCAGGGAAGTAGACACAGCATTTTTGTACCTCTTAAAGTCAACATGAAATGTCATTTGAACCAATTTTACTTCTGTTATGTGACATATTTCTTAGTTAAAGAGAATATTAAATGTGAAAAGCAGAGTGGGACTTCATTTTACCCATCTGTAAGTGGGTGTTACATCCTAAAATGAATTACAGTAGGTAGTTGGCAGAGAGGAGACTGAAAAGTGAAGTCAATCCAGAGGCTGAGAAAGTTTTAATTAAAGATTATGAAGACAAACTTTTTTTTTTCTCTGTAAATATTAATTAGAGAGAGGAACATGTATTAAGAATAGAGTAAATATGGTTTTCATTCCATGTTGAATGAATTTGGGTTCAGACCAAATTATCTTGTATATTTTATATAAAAAAATATTTTAGTTTAAATATTATTTTAATTTAGTAATATACAAATACAATAAAAGAGTATTAATTATTATGTAATTTTTATTATAAATGTATATAAAAATAATAAATAATAAAATATGTAAATTATGTAAAAATGTTTACTTGCATATTCATTACATATTACGTTTAATTACATAATAATAACACACACACATATACATTTGTCATTTTTAAAAAGATAAAAATGCCAAGCTCTGTCATAAAACTCTGGATAGCCCAGGCTGATGGGTCATTAATGCAAACTAATGATATTCACAGCTTTAAGCTACTTGGCACATGTTGCATATGCAGCCAATAAGCTTGCTGCTTTATATTTAAATGGCTGGTTAGCATTCACTAAAGCATTTCACAGCACACTAAGAATTCCTCTGAAACCCTTTCCCAGCTCATAGATCTGCTACTGCTTATTATATATGCTACTTGTGCAGCAGCAGTATGTCTTAAAAACTCACAGCTGTGTATTCGTCTATTGGCAGTAGCAAGTTCCTGTAACAGCAATAACCAACAGCAGCAGCGTAGCAGATCTATTCTGCCAAGACCAAATACATTAACATTGTCATATCCATAATTTACCATGCTAAAATCTTTAGAGAGTTGTCATGATAGAACTATATTTACACTATAAAACATGAGGACAGCATGTATTTGGACAGTTTTTGCCAATCTTTACCTACTGTTATATATAAAACCTATATTGAATCCCTTTGTCAGACAGCAATTTCATTATTTTGATCAGCCCCCGAAACACACACAAAGTGGATTATGGGATATCATTATGGGTGAAGGATTAATCTATACTGCCTTCAAAAATTGACCAGATGGAGGCATTTAAGAAGACATCGTGTAGCACAATCATTCAATTCAGACTTCCATTAATCCCATCCTACCCTAATAAGCAGCATTTTGAAGATTTTGGATATTCTTTCTCTGTCTCATTCTCTTGTTCTCCTGTGATGCGACTGTGAAAGCTATCCACAGATCCATTTACACAGTGCAAGAGGCACTTGAATAACTAAGAGTTAAAAATAAGGAAAAGAAAACAACTCTGTATTGACCAAAATTCTTGTATCTGGTGTTTAAAAAGCAGCAAATCAAAAGTCTCCATTGGCTTTAATGCAAGAGACTGATTTCCTTTTATTCCACAGACCAAACCCCCTCTGGAGTGCAAGAAAGCCTCGGACAGCAGAAGTCTGGCCTCCCGTGCCCTCAACTTTGCACTCGCCTGTATCAGGGCTTTTTCAGGGCTTTCAGTGACTCAGAGAGCCCAGAGTCCTGGTGAGGCCACGGAGACCCGCTGGTCTTTCTTTGGAAGAGTGATATTGTAGAAATTTGAGAACATGGAGTCACACAGCAAGTGAGTACAAGCTAAATGCCACCTACTGGATCCAGAAAGCCTGAGGGACAGACTCACACTGCTTCCACAGAGTACCGGCTCTATGCGTGACCTTTAGCTCTGTGTCACAGCAACCTGAAAATCACACAAGACATGGATTAGAACTTTCAGGGTGGAAACTGAGCCACACTTGCCACTGTAGTTGAGAAGCATTCAGAGTTTCATATTAGAAAGAAGAAGGGATAGGTTGGTGTGTTAGAAATTTGATTAGAAGGTTGGTTTCCGTCTCTGCCAATATATTTACTTTTATCCAAGTGTATCAGGCAGTGGGTCAACATCTATGCTCTCATTGGTGTTCAGTACATACTTATTTGCATAAACTCTTTAACTTTGCTGCATCACTGTACGACAGGAACTTTGATGGCCTATGAAAAAAGTAATTTGAGTTGATAACTAAAGTTATTGTCTTTTGTGTTTGACAAAAGACAGAAAATCATACAGGTTTGAAAAGACATGAGTGAGTAAATGAAGCGATTGCATGATGTTTTGTGCACAGCCTTGTTGTAAGTATGCAATATTCCATGATGAACTATACACATTGTCTCCAAAACCTGACATTTGCACAATCTTTTCCTTTTGCTGGCAGCCTCATTCATGTTTGTGGTTCTAGACTGTCATTCAAACACCCACGCTGAGCTTCATTGGTGTGAGGAGTGAACGTGCAATACGCTATGAGCCAGATGAGCCACACAATACAATATATCAGCTCCAGTGCATTATTGCATATAGCAGAGCAAATGCAGGGAGGTCACCAAGAGTCAAATAATGAAACATATATTTATAGTCTGAAATGGAGATTTGCTGTTTTAGGAAAATGCATAGAGTGTTGCTTAAATTATGAAAGTCAGAAATCTCTATTACGGCTTGACATAAAATGTCTCCCTGTGTTTATCTTGTAAGAATCTTCCCTCTCCGTCTCTCACTCCAGTTGAACCTCTCTCCCCTAGACGCTCATAAATACAGTGATTTCATTACAGCATGTGATAAATATATTATTTAAATGAGCTTTAACTAAGGAGCACATGCTTTGCAGTATAATCAGTATGTTTGTAAAATCACATTGCTCAGTCTAATGATGTAAAGAGAGTAAAAATCATCGCCGTCTCAAAGTAAATGGAGTAATTAGAGATTGTGGCTGTTCTTGACTTTGCGGTTTGCGTTCATTTAGCTGTACTTATGAAGCAAGCAAACTTAATTAACAAAACAATTATCTTCCCTTTTGCAGCAGACAACAGTTTGTTGTTTTGTATTTTCAAGTGTTTGATAAGCCCTAACTTTTCTCTTACCCTTGATTTTTATTTACAATGAGTCTAATGGCTAAAAATAAAAGGCTGTTCTTTTTTAGCTGTGGCTCCTGATGGCAAATATGCAATGTTTAATTTTTATATTATTTATTTTTTGTCAGTTGACCCCACAAATTAGCCCAAATTAGCAGCATGGCTTCGTCACAAGCGCATATGCACGATTTTGTGGTTTAAACTGCTGTGACTCAAAGTTGTTTTGTTTTTCTTTCTCAACAGTGATGGATTTTACTGGCTGGGAGCGCTGAGCACACGTTTGGCCTTATCGAATGAAACAGCGCTGGAATATTTCACGTTGGTAAATATGTGAACAGTAAGGAAACAGGCCCTTGGGCCAAACTCTGCCAGATCTGCTGGTCTCAGCACAGGCTTGGCTCTGACGGAACGTCTCATTAATGAGAGAAGGAAATGTCACATACAGGCAAGCGGGGCAAAGCATTTTGACTTGCCCCATAAAAGTCCACGTAAAATAATGAGATTCCCTGTTACTTGCGTTTCTGTCCGTACTGCGCCACACACACGATTTAAAAAATGGGTTGGGTATTGTTTTAAGATAATTTGTAGTGTTTCCGAATGAAAGTGCACACGCAGGTGAAATGTGCGTCATGAAAATGCACAACCAGCACGTCCTTGACTTTTGTGTCATAAAACAAATATCTAAATGGATTTCTGTGTATTTTGGAAGAGTGATGCATATTTTACACCTGTAAATTATTGATTAAAAAGAAGAATATCATGACATTATAATCCATGATTAGAGAAGTGGTTTTGTCATAAAATTGTTTTGAATATAAAATTGAGAATATTAATGCATGATGAAGATCAAGGTGATGAAGCAATTTTCTATCATTTAAAAAGGATACAAGTGTTATGCTGTGACGTCAAACCACAAAAGCATGATGTATTGTATGAAATGGTATGCTTTACAGCTCGAACAATAAACAAGATTTAACAGACGAATTGATGAGGTGCTTTTATAAAATTATAAGTTTAATATTTCTCCTTTTAAATATATAATGATAATGATTAAAATAAATTAAAAATTAAACAATATTTAATTTTAAATTATATTGGATATGCTTATATTGGGAATATCAGCATGTTTTGATATTGAGGGGTGTATATGATTTTATTGATTTTGATAAATGTAAGTAAAATTAAAAACTGAATGAATACTTAGCATTACCATCTAACTGTGTGTAAATCACATTCAATCTAACCAAAGCTTAAAGCTTTAAAAACACTCTAAGAGATGATCTAATCCACGACAGACATGAGAGTGGAAATTCATATGTAAAGGCCATTCTGAGCCTCATAAAATCAAATCTTCAAATGAGACCCTGTTTTGTGGTAGAGGATGAGTTTGCTTTGATATCATGCATTTTTGATTAGTCTGGCTTCGGCCAATCGCCTGATGTGCTGGTGTGTGAAGGGCAGAGAGAGAGAGTTTGGAGGTCATGCTCACAGTCTGAAATCCCCACAACAAACAGCCCTCGCGCATCCCAGGAAACAAACACTCCAATACGCCAAGTGCTTATCATTTATCATTGAGTTCCACTAGCGAAATGGTATTTGAACTCAGGTCAAATTTCAATTTTATTTTTTATTTTTCCTTTTTATAAGTGTAACTTCTCTTTTGCGGCCAAAGGCTGTATGAGGTCTTTCAGTCAGAAATGTAATGAGAATGTACGACCGTTTGGTTCACTGACAAGCTACAGTTACATTAGCTACCTTTCACATTGAAGCAACTGGCCCAATTAGAGTCAAATGACACTCATGCACTGACAAGTGGATAATTATGTGGGAATAATTTTTTTTTTTGACTGATTCATGGCGCTATATATAAAATATATGCATATAGTTGATGATTGTTTAAAACCATGTGGAATTTGGTTAAATACAGTTTTAAAATCTTGTGTGTAACTTTACATTTTGATAACCATGAACATTACAGCATGTAATAAATAATATAAATAAATAAACAATGACAGAATGGGTAGCCAGGGAAAAAAAACTGCTTCTAATGCTTAAAATAAAATTAATGACTATTATATTTGTAGCATGTGCAAAAGGTTTCCATAAATCCATCAAAATTAACATATATTTTAAGATTTTTGTGCAAAAGGTTTCCATAAATCCATCAAAATTATTATGTTTTTTGTTATTTTTGTTTTGATTCTTTTGGTTGAGATGTGTGTTTAGTGTTTCCTATTCAAGTTTTTCTCTTGCACACAGATGCATTTAGGCCACCTAAGGAAGCAGGCCACAACATACTCTGAACCAGAGTTCAGAGATGCCAGATTCACCGCAAACGACATGCCGTCTTGTTTTGTGAGTGTCGGTGCTTTTATTCTGACTCGCCCTGAATGAGAGGTGAAATGCCCTGGTCTTGTTCACAATCCTGCTCTCTGATGTCAGCAGACACAAGGGTGACAAAATGTCACTTTAATCAGCCGTAATTAAGAACAGAGGAAGAATATCTCCCAGGGTTTTTGCACTCTCAAGATAGCTGTCGTATATAGTACATGCTTCACAGCTGGGGTGACAAGAAAAAGAGTGACAAAACAACCTCAGGTCATAGCAATTTATAAATAAAGGTGACATGTCTGACAGATAAAGCAAGACCATAAAGCAAAAATAACCCCTGACTAGAGAAGTGTGTTTACTAATTAATTAACACTAGATGTATAATGCAATTCAATTCAAATGCTAACCAAGGGCAATTTACGATTAATACAAAATTTTATTTGTATTTTGCTTTAATTTGTTTCTCAAATTTACCATATCCAGACTGTTGGACAGATTATAGATTAGTTGGGCATCACAACGATATGGTGGCCAAATTGTACTAGTTTTGATGACGTGACTCATTCTGATTTGTAAATCGGTCCAGATTTAATCAGATTTTATTATGAAGAAATAACTCAGGTGCATGTTGGCAGCTTATAGGAAGATTTACTCCCTTCGGCTGCAGATACATTAGAAAAATCTAAAAACAATCTCTCTAATGAAATTGTTTTCTGTGGCCTATCATCTCCTTGTATAGAAGAGGGATTTAAGCAAAAAGCACCGAAAGTACAGTTCAGTGAGTGCGCAACCTTCTTTTCAGTCAAGGGGAATTATTTTCAGAGGATATCAGGAAAAGCATATTCCCAATATAATGCTTTCAGCAGTTTTTTTTTTCTCTTCATATTAATCAACTGTTGTTGGAGAGAGTCCAGAGGTATTGTGATTGCATGCGAATGGCCTACATAAAGCATGCAGTTGAATCATTGATTTGATGTCACACATGGAACCATGGGATAGCTTAATTCATCTGCTAACTAAAGCAATGTCCTTCCCTTGACTGAACTGCTCAGACATTCATTTTAATGCAGCACTTAGAAGCTCAGAAACACATGATCCCTCTGAGACCATAAAGTTGAGATTGCATAGAACATGTACAGTAATGCAGTAAACATAAAAGTATCTTAAACATAAAGTAGCCAGACAAAAACAGCTCTTAGGAAAAATAAAAGAGACTGAGGTTTGTGTGCGTGTTTGTTTGTCTCATATTTTAATATAGTGGAGATCAAAATTAGAGAACAATTTATGAACGCTCTGGTGTGATCTTGGTCCACTCTTCTTCCAGTCTTTTCCACAGGTGACTGTAATGGGTTTATTAGCCATAACTTTGTGACCATGGATTTTCCAGAGATTTCCAATCGGGTTAAGATAAAGACTTTGGGCTGGCCATTTCATTATTTCAGTGTTTTCGGCTTTAAGGAACTGCTTTACCCGTTTTGCTGTGTGACGGGGACATTGTCCTGCATGAATATTGCTGGCTGCTTGGACGAGACAGATCCTTACCCTGTTCAGAACTGAACTTGCGAGCCATTTCAGCTGCAGTGTTGAACCGATTCCCCATTGAGATTCTCCACATTATCTTGTCCTGTCGTGCATTTGTCTTTCGTGGACGACCTGCCTTTTTTGGAGCCTTGAATGAGTCAGTGACATTGTAAAGATGCAAATTTGGAACAACCAACTTTTCATGCTATGGCTGCTGTTTGCCTTCATTTTAATATATTTTAAATTGTAATTCATTCTTGTGAAGGCAAAGCTATCAGCCATTACTTAAGTGTTACATAATCCTTCAGAAACCATTCTAATATGTTGTTTTGCTCAAGGAACATTTCTTCTTATTATCAGTGTTGTAAACAGTAGTGCTGATTAATATTTTTGCGGAAACAATTATATATTTTATATATATAAGAGTTTACATTTCTTTACTGTCACTTTTGATCAATTTAATGTATCCTTGCTGAATAAAAGTATTTTTTCGTTCATAAAACATCTATAAAATTGTTTTGAAATATTCAAACTTACCCTTAAATTGTGCACATTAATGTCAAGTAAAATGAGCTGAGGTTTATTTATTATTTATTGTTTGTTAATTTATTTATAATTTATTGTTGGTAATCAAAATAATTACTATGCCACTTTCCATTAAAAACTGTTATTGTTTCATTTTAAACATTTTAATTAAAAATGAAAAGCATATACTGTGGGAAACATTTTAAGTCAACGTAGGTTGTAACATATCAATGTATATTTGACATTAATATACACAGTTTAAGGATAAGTAGTAGACTTCTGAACTACTTTAATTTGAAGCAGATAAATTATGTAAATAATATATAAAAGGTAAAGAAGAAATACAATTGTAAAAGAATATGGAACAAATACATAAAACATATTGTACCAGAGATTTTACAAAATACCTTATTTAGTGTTCCACAGAAGAAATGAAGTCATACAGGTTTGCACAAGGTTGTGAAAATGGTGACAATGTTACAGCTCACCTAGTGTCTCCACAGAACACCACAACCTGAAGTAAAATGCTGCGAATGTAAGTAGAATTTTTATTTTTTTATTTTTTCAGCTAATTTTCTCAGTTTTGAAAATGAACAAAGAATGACATCATCTTTTTCCAGCTGGTGTCATAGCAACAGTTTTAATTTAAACAAAGCTCTTCCTCTGTTTCTTTCTCACCTTCCCTGCTGTTTCCTTCATTGTGCTGTATCAACTGTCCGATGGGAATACTTGCACACGCCGCTGCTGATTTGTGAGGGAAAAAAGGTCGACTTGCACCATTCCTCAGCATGCAGCCCACAAGTAATGATATTCTGTGGAGGGCTGTTGGGGGGTTGGGACACGTGGCTGGAAGATTACTGAGATTCTACTTTTTCTTGTTGTCAATTTTCCTGCTTCTTTTTCTCCTGCATCTCCTCTCGCAGTACGTTTTTGCTCAGGTTCTAGGGCTAAGGCTTGCAGACAGAAGAACTGTCTGTTTACACAGAGAAATCAACTACTCATTGTTTTTTGTAAACTCATTTCAAAACCAGATGCTCGTACATCATATTCTTGTGATAAAACAGATTACCTTAGGAGCAGCTGAACACTGCCACAAACTTTGTTTGGTTCTTCCTCCAAATATACGGTAGACAGAAATGACACTGGTGTTATTAGAACAGCAGCAAGCCCAAACCTGTGAATTGTGTTTCTCTAAGCCTCAAAATTTAAAAATCTAAAGTAAAATAAAAATAAAATGCACTTTACTTATGTATTGTTGTGTGTTACCTTATAAGCCTCAAAATTTAAAAATCTAAAGTAAAATAAAAATAAAATGCACTTTATTTTGACACAGAAAGTTCCCCTTAAGGCTCCAGCACTGTACTTATGTATTGTTGTGTGGTACCTAAAACCAAGTCAGAATTAAATTTACATTTAATATCAATGTGATGTTTGTAATATGGAGAAGCGATCTCCTGAGGCTATTTCCAGTGCGGAAGGGGGATGAAATGGCATTAGTGCATGAGCAGAAAGCACATAACACAGTATAAGCTCAAGGTAATGGTCTGGATTTACCGCGGACTGGATATGGCTTTGTGTGTGCCTGGTGTGAAGTTTATGCCTTTCTTTGAAATAAACACAGACTAAGTGCTCTGTGAAGATTTGGCCCTTATGTCTGACATGGAGCAGCTTGTTTATAGGTGTTTTGGAAACTACAGTACTAAAATAAACCTCATAAGGCACAGCAGTTCTGCCAAATCTCAACTATAATCAGAAGGGGAAAAAATCTAATTAAAATGGCTAGCTTTTTTTTTTTCTCCCCACAGTGTTAGTTTGAATAAAGATCATTGGCACCATCATTTTCAACCTAAGCCTTAAAATTAAATATTAGGTCTCTCAGTTGAGTAAAGATTTTAATCAGATTTATTTAATGATATGCTGATTAATCAGTTTATTTTTTTCTTTCAGAAAAGTTCCTATATATGCAGACTGTTTCATATGGCAGATAAAATCATTAAATTAAATGTTCATTTCATTTCATTTCTTGTCATTGAATGTTATTCCATCACTGGCCACAGCAATTTATTTCATAGTTAATTTGGGCTTAATATGAACTCTTTAAGTTAATTGTAAGAGTTGGTTTTATGACGACACAATAAAATATGAATAAAATAACCTGTTGTTGTTTTAATTTAGAATTTGAAATCATTATATTTTACACAGTATCATTTAAAAGTTTGGCCATTTGACGACACAATAATATATATATATATCTTGAGCATCAATTCAGCGTATTAAAATTATTTTTGAGGGATCATGTGAAACTGAAGATTGGAGAAATGATGCTGAAAATTCAGATTGATATTTCATAGTACTGTATTACTGTTATAGTGTATTTTTGATCAAAGAAAAAAAAAAGGCAGCATAAAAGGCCATCCTGAACTTAATGGAAGTGAAAATTTGTGTATTTACATAAATAATGTGGAAATTCTTATCAATACTGAAGACTTGAACTCATTGTCAGTCATCTTTATAATGATTTCTCATCTTTCTCTTCTCTCAGGCGTCTTCACTGTGAATTGGGTTCTTTTGCCTCTAATACACAAAGAGACATGAGGTGTGTAAAGATCTTTTCTGCTCTCACTGGGGCAATTCACTTTTATTATGGATGCACATTTTGTCAGTAGGGCTTTTAAAATGAATTATATTCATTACAACAACATTAAATGGGTGCTAGAGTGTTAAAGATTGAATTAATGTGTTAATATTTCTCTTCTGTATGCTCTTAACCTCAGGAAATCGCTCTTAGAGAAATGAATGTTTACCCCAAATGATTTACTAGCCAGAAGGATTCAGTAATAAATAGTGTGAAATAATATTGTGTATTTATGCTAACTCTAAGCTTTGTGTCTGACTTAATGAATGTCTTGAAGGTGTCAAGGAGACACTTCATAGACTTAGGTATGTGTTTTTTTTTTTTTCATTCTTAATGAATATATTATAATAATTTTAACAAATATGTAAATTAATTTAATAAAGTAAATGTTAATATATATATATATAATTACATTTTAGAAATTACGTATTTTTCCAAAGTATTTATTCCCAATTTATTATAATGTCTTGATCCAAAACAAAGACCTTAGTGTAGATTTGAGATCCAATACAGAATGAAATCTCTCTAAATATACAGTGAGATAAAGCAGCTGAATTTATTTTCAGGTCACATTAAGTTCATAATGAAGTGGGTAAAGTAGTTAAAGGAATCTATGGTGGAATGATCTGACCTTCCAGTTTCAAGAGGTGGAAGAGAATGAAGGAGACACAGGGGAAAAGAGTCGACCATGAGTGGATGGTCTGAACTGTTCCGAGGTCTCCAGCTTGGTCTTCAATCCTCCGCTGGAGGCAGAAGCCTGAGGCGCCGTCTCCACCCAGAGTCTCCTCCACTGACACATACGATGGAAAAAACGAATCAAACTGATAGAAGAACATAGAAAGGAAGAGGCAGATATGAAGAGAGAGAGTTACCTTATCTTCCGTCACTCACATCGGAAGATGGACCACCCACTCAACACTAGTCCCTTTCTCCTGTCCCAGAGGTCTTCCCCAGGTAACTTCTGTCACTTACAATCAGAGTTCACGAAGGAAGTCGTGCAGAATATGTGTTTGCTCAAACCTCTGCAGCTTACCTCATACCTATTTCTGATACCCAAAAAAAAAAAATCCTTCTACTTTCAGAGTGGCTCTGATCAAACATGAGGGTGTTCAATTCTCTTTAGTCATCTCCGGATGATTTTAAAGACTGTTGGAATTTCGGAAGTGCCCTTTGAAGTACATGCTTCCAGTCAGCTTGTATCCCACATCATTTTATTTTTGTCCTGTAAGACCAAAATGACATTTTCACCTGAGTTCAGAGGATTCTGTCAAACTTTGATATTATTACATATTTGAACTATGCATTAAATGTTTTATGTGTCAGTTTATAAATGTATATTTTCGAAATATATATTTTTTATAAAGTAACATGAAACATTAATAGTTTGGTACATCATGCATTAACAACTGTAATATGACCTAATTTATCATAATTGAACTTTTCAATTAAAATTTTGAATTTTATCTAGGATCATGTGACACTGAAGGCTGCAGTAATTTAGTAAATGAAATAAAGAAAATTACATTTAAAATATTTTAAAATATTTTTTGATCAAGCAAATGCAGTTTTGGTGAACGTAAGAGACTTTATCAACATAAACACATAAACACATTTAAATATTATACCAACTCCAAACCTTTGAATATTATAGTGTATGTATTCCAAAACAGAAAAAAAGAAGAAAAAAAAAAGATCTCATTCAAAAAGACACGTCACATGACACTCAGAAATAGCAGTTGACGTCACACTTTGAATGTTTAAATGAGTGTGAGATTTGTGTGTTTTGGTGGAGATGATGGTTGCCTGATGTTCAAAAATAAAAAAATGATCCAGTTGTGAAGTAAATGTGTTAAATACAGTGCAAGAGTCACGTGTCGGTGGTGCAGGATTGAGCTTTTCCTTATCGTTGGTGCAGGATTGAGCTTTTCCTTAGTTGTGGTGTGGTATAGGTGTGTGTGTGTGTGTGTGTGCGTGTGCGTGCGTGCGTGTGCGTGTGCGTGTTTGTGAGTCAGAGAGAATAGTGAACCTGGTCTATACTGTTCAGGCAGCTTTATGACTCTTCACCTGGGAGTCTGTAAGAGAAGGTGTCCAAAGAAGGGTATAATGGCAAAGACTGACTCAAAACGACTATGGCTTTCAGCTAAGGTGAGGTTGTGAAGAATAGAATTCAAGGTGAAGTGCTAAATAGACACTTTTGCCCCAGGATCTTTTGCTTCTTAGGTCTAACATTTATTTTCAAAACAAACCATATTAAGGATAGATATTGTCTTCCAACCTCTGCTGAGACCCTTGCTACCTTCAAATGAGGCATTCTTAAACTCTTCTTCTTAAGAGACTTTTTTAAACTATTCTTCTTCTTCAATTTTATTTTTTTGTTTGTTTTTTTCTTTTGAAACTTTGTATTGAGATATTTATTGTATTTCTGTATATAGTGCTTGGAGTATACACTGTATGTATTTAGAAGTTTAATGCTTAATATTTTTATTATAATTTTATTTTTATTATCATATTTTTTTATCTATATTAATAATTTTAATGAACATTTTAACTTTTTATCAATTAAAATGATGCATTAAAGTAAAAAGTATCATCTTCAACGTGTTCTAAGCACTATACTCCAAATCTGAAATAATGAAAAAACTCTGGGGTCAGTAGGATTTTATTTATTTATTGATTTATTTATTTATTTATTTAGTTTATTTATTTATTTATTTTGGAGTATACAGTATGTATGTATTTTTAAAAAGGATACTTTAAGTTTATCGAATTGACTAATGAATAATGTATAATGTTGGAAAAGAATTCTATTTCAAAGGTTTCTATTCATCAAAGAATCCTATATACTGTATATATATCTTCAGCACCAACTCAGCATATTAAATGATTTCTGAAGATCATGTGACACTGGATTAATGGCTGTTGCAAATTAAATGTAAAAAAATTATATAAACAGATAACCTTTTTTTAATGTAATATTATTTCACACTATTACTGTATTTTATCACAATCACACACACTCCCTCCCATGTGTGCATGTGTGTGTGTGTGTGTGTGTGTGTGTGTGTGTGTGTGTGTGTGTTTGTGTGTTGTGTCTCAGGTTGTGTGTGTGTGTGTGTGCTTTTTTTTTTTTTTTGCAGTTTTTTTTCTTTTTTTTTTGTTTTTTATTGGTGGAAAAAATTGTAGGATGATTTTGTTGTGAGTCAGTGTGAGTTTGAGTAAATATATTTACATTTACATTTATGCATTTAGCAGACGCTTTTATCCAAACATTTTTACCTAACATGTAATAACATACTATAATAACATATTATTCACTTTTGGTCAACTAGTACTTTAAAGGTTTTTTATCTATATGCAAAAATCTACGTTGAGCCATTGAAGAAACCACAGGGTCATGCTGATCAGAAAACCTTGTCTGCAAGTCTTTAAAGATCCTTGTTCTGTCTCTATGCAGAGTTATACTCCGTCCTTGGTTTGTGCTCAAGGTCAGTGCGGCTTTCTTCCTCTCTCACAGCATACAGGAAGCATAGACACAGGTTATTGTCACCATGCGGTCTGCAGTGAAAAAAAGAAAAAAGAATGAAAGAAGAGACACAGTGTTGTCATGAATAAGAAATGCTAAATTCATGAAAGTTTTAGCTCTCTCTGTATAAAGATTTTCAGTTGTGACTTGATGTCAGTAGTGGTGATCGTGGAGTCTGCTGATGACTTCATATTTGCGACATCGTGTCAAGGGTTGTATATTGTGCTGTTCACAGTTATTACTGTGTTTCCAGGAACTCTTGGGTTGTTTAAACTTGTGGACTGAACAAGAAACACATTCCATGTAATTCCACGGACTTGTGTCGTGCTCAAGATCCGAGACACGTTTTCTGTCGAAGGCACAGAGCTGTTTAATCCTGAACAAAGGTTTGGAGAATTCAGAATGAAATTAACATTATTTTAAGAGCACAAAATAGAGTAAACAAACCCTGAAGCTGAATTACGGAATCTATTTACAGTTCGTAATTGGAATGGGGGGCGTCTAGACTCGAGCCTATTAGACACAGCTTAGCCGCCTTTTACATCTTTGATTCCACTAACTGGACTAATCTGGGAAAATATTGAACTCCAGGGAGCAAGTATCCACCGGAGGCAAATTTAAATCTCAATAAAGCAGAAAACAACAGAAGCTGAATGAGAAACACTGATACTGCAGAGGCAAGCTGATGCTGCATTCATGCATACATGAGTATGAAACATGGATCCGCTTGGATGAATAGGTGTGCGATGGTGTTACGGGTTGGAGTCCATCACGCTGAGATGATGAGGGCACTTTTGTAGCATTGGTTAGAAAAATTGTGCATTTGGCACAGCTGACATTTCTTATTTTAACAAAATATTTATTTTGAGTAAAATAGCTTTTTCTGAAATAAAATATTGCATAGGCTTTTGATTCATAGCTGTCTCAAAGGTGTCTTTCTTTATTGAAATTTAACATTTAATTTAAATCTGAAAATTCTAAAATTCGAATTTTAAAATTCAGTAGATTTGATTATACAAAACGTATATGTTCATTTTTCAAGACAGTCTGTATTTTTAACCCGACTGTTTTTAATTTCTATTTTTAAATAATATTACTATTTAATAAAGAGTAAAAATATTGACAAATATGAAATTAAATATATTAAATTATATAAATGAAAAATACATAAAATATATTTTCTATATATTTAACAGCTTTGAAAGTACATATTTGTCTTCTGTTACTGTTATTATGTAAATTGCTTATTGCTCTGCAAGAAGCTACTCAACATTCTGCCATCTCTTATATTACAGTTCATCAACCAGAGATGACAAACATGTCAAGCAGTAATGACATGGAACATGTCCCACCCCGTCTGGATATCCCTGTGGGCCGCCTCCCTCCTGGAGGATACTCAGTTGTTTCATCTGGCAAAGCATAGAGCTTCCTCTTGACCTGTCCCTCACCTGCTGTTTCATAAGCCCTTCATAGGCTTCATGTTCAGAAACATCCGTTCCAAACACCCCTGTTTGGGTAGTTACTTAGAAGATACACTTCACATACTAGATAATAAGAGTAAAACTGTTCAAAGTGGGTGAAACAATTAAAAAGTAGGCTATTTTTGCACATTCTAAAAAACTTAAGAAAACAAAAATTTAGGAGGTCAAACTAAATATTATATGAACTCTTTTATTTTCTATTCATATTCCGTGGGATTTGAAATTCTTGAAGCCCTGTTGCAACCTTAACTTTTGGGACTGAATGTCTGAAAACATTTCAAAACCCTGATTTGCATGTTTTTTGTTATTTTCTGGCAATGAACAGCATTTTGAAAAATATTTATAATATTTTATAAATATTTATTCATAAAATTTTTGCACCGCAGGAACTGGGTGCGATTTTAGTACCGGACTGCCTTTTTCGAGAACCAAATTAGCTCCTACTCTGGAGCAGGGTCTAACCAGCACAACTGGTACTACCCGTGACGTAAGTAGACATTGATTGGCCAGACGCGTTCGAAAATGCCCTCACCCGCCATGATTTAAAACATAGTGTAACATACAGTAAACATCTTATTTCGTAAGTATGACGAACAGTGATAAATATACTGACGCTGAAGTGACTGTAGCACTGCCAGTTGTCATTGGAGATTCTTAGTCCTCCTTTCCGTTCTTTCATTAAAATCATGTACAATTCATGTACTGTACTTTAGATAAATGTAAATGCTGAAGATTAGCTTTCTGCGATGTAGGATGCATTTTGTGGAAGTTATTACAAAAGAATATAAACTTCCAGTAAAACTGTTTCTAAGCAGACACACTGAACGCGCTAAATATGGTAGGAGCAGTGGAAGTCTACCTGAGGTCAATCATTTAAAGCATGCCATGACCAAATCCAAAGGGAAGAGTAACTGGGTTACGGCGGGCCAGGGCGCAGTGGCGGGATATATCATTTCCCTGGAAACGTGTTAGTCCACCATATTGGCAGATCGCAGAATTAATCCCTTCTTTCTTCTTAATCCTTTTCCTTATCATAAGATTATGAAAATCCTGATCCTCCTTCTCTCAGATATTAAACTGCATTCATAATACAACTCCAGGCTTAAAGAAATAAATGGCAGCTCTCTCGTCCAGTACTTGTTGCTCAAGAGCACTTTGTTTTGAGTTTTCTCTCAGTATTTTGTAATTCTGCACATAGTTTTCCCACACGAGACATGGATAATGTGTGAGGGTCTGTCCGACGTTGGCATTCTGAGTGCGCCAATCTGCTCAAACAGACACAAATTGGAAAATCGTTCCAGTCGAATTTTCATTCATTCAAGAGCTGAGCCACTGGCAGGGTTATTTCCTTACCTCAACACTTGTGCTGACACTCACTCGTTGCTATGTTTGAGTATGTGTGTGTGTGTGTGTGTGCGTGTACTAGTATATATGGTTTATGAGGACACAAATGAGTATCATAACATGGGTACTACAACGTAAACATGATTTATGAGGACACTTCCTGTGTCCCCTTTAAAACAAAAGGCTTAAAAAACATATAAAACAGTGTTTTATGAAATTCTAAAATTGCCAGTAGTTTTCTGTAAGGGGTAGGTTTAGGTATAGGGTGATAGAAAATATAGTTTGTACAGTATAAAAACCATTATGCCTATGGACAGTCCCCGTAAACCACAAATGCAAGTATTTGTGTGTATGTGTGTGTGTGTGTGCTCATGGTGGTTTTTGCTGTACATGACACCTGATATTGCACCAAGCTCATTTTCTCTTTTCATCCTTTTGTATTGAAGAAGGGAATGTTCATTCTCTAGTGACCCGACTGACCTCTGCTCACGTATTCACGTGCGTCTCTGAGCTGGGTGTAAAAATTCCTCCCCAATATTCCATGAATTACAATGCAGCAGAGGCAATCTGTGATAGATTCAGTTCTGAGAGGGTATGAGAAATGAAAATGCACTGGATGTATATATCGACATATATAATATATTACCTCACAAAGTGCCATTTCACATCCTAATTTCAGTTCAGAGGCCCTAGGATACATTAAATTATATGGTGGTCTTAAAGTTGATGTGTGTCAGTTTTCAGTGTTAAATATGTTGTCTTATAGTCTCAGCATGTTAACATGGGATGAGTAAGGATTGATTTTCAATTAAAATGCTGCTCTGTTTGTTTTTATAACCTGAACAGTTGCATAGACTCAGCCAATGGTGTGAGTTTGGGGTGGGACTATATGTTGATTTGACCAATGCTAGATGGGAGAAAAAAAAACAGTTTAAAGGGATATTCACACACACACACACACACACACACACACACACACACACACACACACAAATAATAATTATGTCATCATTTTCTCACTCTCAAGTTGTTCAAAATCAGTATGATTTTTTTTTCTTCTGTTGATGTTCATGTTCATGATCCTTTAGAAATCATTCTAATATGCTGATTTGTTCAGTTGTTGTCAGAAGACAAACCATCTACTAAATAAATTACAAACTTGTGTGTGTTCTAACATTTTTTGTGTTTTAACTTGTTTTGGCAACACATACAGTGTGTTCAGTTGTTGTCAGAAGACAAACCATCTACTAAATAAATTATGCATCTCTAGGTTTTTACTTTTGCAACTGCAGAACATCTGGCAACACATACAGTTTTAAGGAAGTACAATAATAAAAATATAGCAAAATACATGTGTAATCACTAAATATTTCATATTTAATCACTAGTTCATATTTAAATGATAAATATTTTATATTTTATACAGTGACAAAAATACAGTGAAAAAAGTCATATTGTGAAATATTCTTACAATGTAAAAGAACTGTTTTCTATTTAAAATGTAATTTATTCATGTGATGCAAAGCTAAATTCTCAGTATCATTACTCCAGTCTTCAGTGTCACATGATCCTTCAGAAATCATTCTAATGTGCTGATTTGAACCACTCTTTTCACTTGCAGTACATCAAGCGTAGACTGTCATTCTTGCTGTTTGATTTAAATCATTTATTAGGTTTAAGTTCTTAATTACGTTACCAGCTAACTGGCCAAAGCCAATTTTTAAACAAATTTGGTGTATTAATTTGGCACCCTGTGTATTTGTTTCAATAGGATCCATCAATTCAGTGATTTTGTGTAAGTCTTCACTTGATGGGTGTGCTCAAGGTTTTTTTTCATTTGCCTTTTTAGAAACTGATTAAATCTTTGAGATCGTAGAGTCATAGAATGAGAGCTCAGGTCGTAACTGGTGTTGAGCTGCCCCATGAAAATGCTGCTACATTAGAAGATTATTACTCCCTCAAAATGTCGTTTATTCTCTCAAGGCAGGATGACCTCTGTAATGGTCCCTCGTAATCAAGTGCAGCCCCTGACCATCCCTGAAATACGCCCTTAACCCCCTTGTTGTAATTTCACCCAAGGGAGGCCTTTGAAAGCACATACGTGTGGCAGACAGTGGGACAGAGTGCGTTGAGAAGTGCATTATCTTGTCGAGCTGTTTTCTTTCTATTAAATCTCATCAGTTTGAACAGGTGCAGCAGTTGGTGGTGTCAGATGAGGTCTGCAGATATCTCCCATCAAACACAACATGATCAAAGCTAAGCTCGGGACGGTGTGAAGAGCCAGATCACACTGTCATGCAGAATCTCTCTCTCTCTCTCTCTCTCTCTCTCTCTCTCTCTCTCTCTCTCTCTCTCTCTCTCTCTCACACACACACACACACACACACACACACACACACACACACAAAAACTTTCTCTCTCAACAAAGGAGATTAACTCAAAAGTGAAAAGTAATTCAACCATCTTTCATAGATTCTACTTTTAATTGGATCGCGAGACAATCCGATGCACAATTTTTATGCGCCGGTCCTTAAATTCATATAATACACAATCTTCGCTGGTTTCAAACACATAAGAAATCCATTCAGGTTAATTCAGGAGGACTGTGCTTTTATTCACAGATCAGGGATTTCTTATGAAAAATGATTTATTTCTTAAAAGTAAGAGAATTCTTTGTTATTGCTTTGACAATGCATTTATGATGATTTACACTGAATAAATATGAGCAGCCAGAGTACGTTATTTGAAAACAATTATTCACATTTTGAATTTTCTTATTGAGAACACTGATAAATGCAGATCCATAAGTTGGTTTGAGTGAGGTAAGTCAGCCTGTGCCTTCTGAAAGAAATTAATACTTGATAATAAGAAATATTTATTGTGCACCAAATCAGCGGTAAGTCAGCCTGTGCCTTCTGAAAGAAATTAATACTTATTAATACAATATTTATTGTGCATCAAATCAGCAATATAAAGAAATTAATACTTATTAATACAATATTTATTGTGCATCAAATCAGCAATATATTAAAATAATATTTTTTATATTGTTTTATTGATTTTTGTGTTTTTTTGATCATATAAATGCTGCCTTGATTTCTTTCAAAAAAAACATTTAAAAATTTGTACCAACCAAAATGTTTGACCGGTACTTTGTATATTCACCATGGTGTTCTGTTTATTGCAGTGTTGTTGTTGTTATTGCATTAAATGAACACTTAAAGTCATAGCTCAGATAATTAATGATCATGAACAAAGGACTACAGAAACTTAAAGAAATCAGACATGATTTATTGCAGTTTTCTTCAATAATATCAAACATTTTACTTTATTTTCTAATTTATTATGCCAAAAAAATATTTACAAATTTTGAACAAGTTAAAAAAACACACAAAATTAATTTGCATGAATACACTTGTGCCTAAAAGTATTGGCAGTGACATAAATTTTGTGTTTTGCGAAATTTGCTACTAGCTGTTGTGGTGTTCATTCACATTGTTTCTACAAGTATTGGCAGTGACATAATCTAGAGACAACGTGAATGAACACCACAACAGCTTAAGTAGCAAATTTTGCAAAACACAAAATTGATGTCACTGCCAATACTTTTGGCCACGACTGTATTATCAAAATAGTCTACTCCAATCTTCAGAATCACATGATCATTCAGAAATCATTCTAACATTCTGATTTGGTGCCCAAGAAATATTTCTTGTTATGGAGTATTCATTTCTTTCAGTAGACACAGGTTGACCACCCTCACTCAAACCAAATTTTCACAAAAATGTGAATAATTGATAATACTGTTTTCAAACAATGTTCTCTAACTGCTCATATTTATTCAGTGTAAATGACCATACATGCATTATCAAAGCAATAACAAAGGATTCTGTTTCCTTTAAAAATGCTCATGGGACCTTTAATCAATCCTTAGCTTAATAGAAATGAATGGAAAAAGACAATAGCTCTTGATGAGCTTTTAAGTCATCTACAGAGTTCCCTTTGATCAAGGGAACAAGGCATGTGGACTTTCTATTCAGCGTCTTCCAGTTATAGGGGCTGTGGGTATCCTGCAGTGAGACTACACAATCTGTAATGCTCCTGCTGATTCCAACTCCAGTGACAAGCTCTAAAGCCTTTTCCTTCTTAGTGCACATCAATATATCATGGCCTTATCTTCATTAGCAGTTCATTAACAGTGTGCATGCAAATAAGCCAAACATGCAGTAATAGTCTCAACAAATCGGCATCAGAGCACTTTTAAGTACATATGACGTATTATGCAATCAAAGGTCTGATTTGAAGGAAGATTTGTGCAGTGGCAGAAGATCAGTGTAATGATTACCTCTAAGAGGAAATTTCTTTGAGGTTTTTCTCTTTGAAGCCCTAAACCATCAACAAAAATTATTCATTTTACCAAATTACAGTGGACCAACATGCTAGTTTAGTGGACTAACTCTATATTTTTTCTTGCAAAATATAGATTTAATGATTGTTTTGCCTAGCATAGATTAGCATATAGTCTTGCTTACTGTCTAATGACTCATTTACACACTCATTTGCATGCTGATAGGACTAATGAACCACAGTGGTTGGTGTTTGATGATTCATTGAGGCAGTGGTGGTCATCTCTCCCTCTCGCAGAATAAAATGAATTGATAAAGAAATTAAATATATGATTAAAAATCAAACATGCTTAGTGTATATGCTGAAATTTAATTATGCATAGTACATACTATTTTTGGCCTTTCTGCTTTTATCTTGACAGGACAGTTTAATGATCAACAGGAAATGGTGGTCTCTCCTTAAGCAGGTTTAAATCCCTGTTGATTAAATGTTATTGTTTTTATTTCCTTACACTCAAGCCATCCAAGATGTACAGTAGTTGAGTTTTTACTTCATCAAAACAGATTTGGAAAAATTGTTGCATTACATTACTTGCTCACCAATAGATCCTCTGTAGTGAATGGGTGCCATCAGAAAAAAAACACAATAATCAAGTAACGTAAGCTGTGTGCTTGTAATAAACAATTCCATCAAGAGATTTTTTTTTTTACTTCAAACTGTTGCTTCTGGCTAATATATGAGTCCTCTGTTCATAAAAGTTGTCCTGGGGGAATCAGGAGAGAAATATGTACAGACCAAGCACCATTTACAAGTGAAAACAGTTATAAACAAATATTTTGGTAGATTTTGATTTGAGAGAACAGCAGGGGGTGGATATTTTCAAGCACTCAGCTTTTCAATTCACACGACTGATGAATTGGCGTTAAATGGATTAATGTGATGTTTTTATCAGCTATCTGGACTCTCAATCTGACGGCACCCATTCACTGCAGAGGATCTATAGGTGAGCAAGTGATTTAATGCTAAATTTCTTCAAATCTGTTCCGATGAAGAAACACATTCATTTACATCTTGAATGGCCTGTGGGCGACTATATTCTCAGCAAATTTTATTTTCGGGTTAACTATTTCTTTAATTTTTATCTTATTATTAATTCAGCTTTATATCAAGTATTGCAAAAACATAATGGTTTTAGTTTAATTAACAATTTCATGTGTTTGTATGTTATCGTTAACAGTCAGAATATCACAGTTTTTATGCACAGTGAGATGAGATGGCATAACAGAGAAAGATCTGTTGTCAAAATAGAAGGAAAACAGAGAGAGAGAGAGAGAGAGAGAGAGAAACAGACTACATTATCATTGTGTTCTAAAGATAGGTCATACACTTAGGGATAACTTTTGTGTGTCTCTAAATTCCCTCTCTTACACACACACACCAAAGTAAAAAAAGAGCAGCACAGAGAGACAGCATGACTGTCATGTTTCCAGTTCAGCAAACAAGGGCCATATGCCACCTGGACGGTTACAGAAAATGGCAAAAAGGGTTAAATGCATTTAATTTAATCCACACAGCTGTGAAATTACACAATCATATTGAAATAACAAAAAGGGTTTGCAATCCATTTTACTTTGGGATTGTAACATATTTATAAGTGAAACTTGTATTACAGGCATTTAGAGGGGAGGGGCTAAAAAACAAGAGGGCTTGATGATGTCAGCAGAAAAATAAAGTTGTTTCAGAGGTGGAACATTTCTTTTTTTTCACATTTCTTTTTTGAACCCATCCCCCAAATTAAATTAAAATGATTGAATTAAAACCATAATATGGTGAATGGGCTTTGCAAGGACATTTTTCATGGTCCTCTCTGCTATATAGACACTATGAAGTAAGAATATTTAACATCATATTCATGTTCCATCTGTGGATATTTCTGAGCTTTCATCCAGGCCAACAACAAAAAGGCACTCAAGGACTGTTCTCGCATTTCTTTTTGTAAAGAAATCAATCATATCTTGCGCTCTCGTTTTTCTATATCTGTAATTACCTTCTCGTTTGGCCCTTGGGGGGTTGGCAGATCGGTGTCTAAAAGGTGGAAAAATAACTTGTACAGTTTCATTCACAGGGTGATAAGCATGTCTAAGTCCCTCTAAACTGAGCACATTTGATGAATCACAGTAATTCCATCTTTATGCCCCAGTATTCAAAAGGATTTACACATGAAGCCTAATAAATATGCTATATAGTTTAATATTTTCCAGTATAGAGTTGTCAGATACGCATATGGCACTACATGCTTTGAAACTTACAAAGTGAATAATAACCCCCCCCCCCCCCCCCCCCGACACCACAGCAGATTGATTCAGTTTGTATTATTGCTTGTTACAACTGTACCGTGGTTTTGAAGCTGTAGAAGAAGACCTTGTGTGACAGTGTGTGACAATCTCCTCTAGCTGTAACATGGCAGAGTGATCATAACCTCACATACTGAAGATGAGTTCATCGCCAAAGCTCTGACAACCCACTGTCACAGCGACTCTGGCTACGGCTGATATATGGCATGAAAAGAAGGGAAGGGAGAAGATGTGCTCACAGCCAGCAATATGTCAGTGATGCTTCTGTTTACCTCCAACCACAGCTATCATTCTCCCTATTGGTAATGGATTTGAATTTGTTTGGACTTGAGATCTTTGTTGTTTGGAATACTGATGTGCATTAGACACGTTTGTTTTATAATCATGCAA